>NC_090651.1:161798390-162100854 GCF_040937935.1 Hyperolius riggenbachi
AAATAAATGACATAAATGGGTACATGTGTGCACCAATGTCTGCTCCTATGCTTAACAATGCAGTGTTGCTGTCTATAAAGGGCGGACTGGTAAATTGTAGCTAACCACTCCTCTGAGTAAGCCCTTAAAGTTTTTCTGAAGGATAAAAAAGTGGCCAAAATAGGTACTTACCTCAGTAAGGGAAGCCTCTGGATAATCCAGAGCTTTTCTCTGTCCCCTTTATCTCCACCAATCCAGCTCTTGGATCCTCCCCCCCCCCACCCGAACATCTTTGACAAGGGCTTGTCAAAGATTATTCACGGCCGCACTTGTTAATGGACAGGAGCACGGCCGCAAACATCCAGACAGTCTGGATCAGTGTTCTCAAGGAGGAGGTGGAGAGACTCTTAGGGCTCGATTCACAAAGCGGTGATAACCCAGTTAGAGACTTTAGGCGTGATAACCATTGCACCATGCTGGTGAAAAGCCAGTTTAGGCGTGATAAGTTTAGGTGTGATAAGTTTAGGTGTGATAAGTTTAGGCATGCTAAGTTTAGATAAGTGTAGATAGCGCACAAAGTCCCGCACGCAAAGCAGCGCCATTAAACTCTATGCGAAGTGCACCAAACTTTGCTAGCGCAAAACTTTTGATCAGCTGTGCACTACGGTGCTAACGCAGTTGGTGCTTAAACTTATCATGCCTAAACTTATCACACCCAAACTTATCATGCCTAAACTTATCACACCTAAACTTATCACACCTAAACTTATCATGCCTAAACTGAGTTTAGGCATGATAAAGGGCTTTTCACCAGCGTGCTAACTGTTAGCACCGCTTTGTGAATCAAGCCCCTAGAGTCTATATGCTTCCCTTTACTGAAGTAAGTATGTAAATTTTACTTTTTCAAAATGACTGGTTTACTTTAATCTTTCATGCAGAATGACACCAGAGTGCTATAGTGTGCAGCACTTTATGGGAATTAAAAGCATTTGTGTTAAGTTTTTGTATAAACACTAAAGAGAACCCAAAAGATGTCACATATGAACTATAATTACTTATCAAACATGTTATCCGTCTTTTAAAGGGGCACTATGGCGAAAAATTGTAACATTTAAAATATGTGAAAACATATACAAATAAGAAGTACATTTTTTCCAGAGTAAAATGAGCCATAAATTACTTTTCTCCTATGTTGCTGTCACTTACAGTAGGTAGTAGAAATCTGACAGAAGCAACAGGTTTTGGAATAGTTCATCTCTTCATAGGGGATTCTCAGGGATTTATTTATTTTCAAAAGCACTTAGGGAATGGCAGTTCCTCTGTCCAACTGCCAAAAAACTGTTTAGCAAGCAGGGAAGCTGGCCAGAATCATTGTTTAAATCCTTTTTAGGGAATATCTTTATCTCTATGTATAAAATACAAGTGTCCCTGCGTTCTGTCCCTGTGTCAGTGCTTTTGCGCTATTGTCTATGTCCTGCACCGACACAGTCATTGGGACAGGACGCAGGACGGGGCAGGAGGCGGCCGGCCAAGCGACCCGGCAGCCGCGCGCGAATGGTGCGCGTGTCCAGTGCGTGCACGTGTTGGACAGGCGGCAGTGAAAGACCTAGATCCCGTTTTTAAATGGGCTTAGGTCAGCTAGTAAAGAATAAAAGCCTTGCTGAGAATCCCCTATGAAGAGATGGACTATTCCAAAACCTGTTGCTTCTGTCAGATTTCTACTACCTACAGTAAGTGACAACAACATAGGAGAAAAGTAATTTATGGCTCATTTTACTCCGTAAAAAACGTACTTCTTATTTATATATGTTTGCACATATTTTTAATTTTACAATTTTTCGCCATAGTGCCCCTTTAAGTCTACAATATATATTATGCCATTTAAAAACACATTTTGATTAAACAAAGTGGATGAAAATTCATATAGTACATGTCTTGCTCTGTGATCCATAATTAGGATGATACGCTTTACCTCAGACCATTGAAGAAAAATCTTTAGAGTAGCCCTTTAAGCTTACAAAGGCATGCAGTATGCTATGAGATCTTGCTACAATTTGCTCAGTTCAAACCAATTATATTACATGCATATTACATAATTGCCAGATTATTTGACAAAACATCGAAAATATTTAGCTGCATGTGGCCAATTAACCTAACAACCCTTCATGCTTAGATGGTTTGCGGAATTCTCATTAAATGTATCTGGTTGTATATGAATAGTTTTCAGTGATACTTTCCAGAATTCTAGGTTCTTAGATAAGACTATTGTTATATTACTTACACTTCTTACTTTACATAACTAGAAAATTCAGTATATGTTTATGCATCATGATCCTAAATTGATTGGGATGCAAAAGTTTGGGCAACCTTGTTAATCGTCATGATTTTCCTGTATAAATTGATGGTTGTTACGATAAAAAATGTTTGTTAAATATATCATACAGGAGACACACACAGTGATATTTGAGAAATGAAATGGAGTTTATTAGATTTACAGAAAGTGTGCAATAATTGTTTAGAACTAATTATTGGAACTCAAATTGGCTTCGTAAGCTCAGTGACCCCTGACCTACATATAAAGGTGAATCCAATTATGAGAAAGAGTATTTAAGGGGGTCGATTGTAAGTTTCCCTCCTCTTAATTTTATCTGAAGAGTAGCAACATGGAGGTCTCAAAATAACTCTTAAATGACCTGAAGACAAAGATTGTTCACCATCATGGTTTAGGGGAAGGATACAGAAAGCTGTCTCAGATTTCAGCTGTCTCTTTCCACAGTTAGGAACATATTGAGGAAATGGAAGACCACAGGCTCAGTTCAAGTTAAGGTTCTAAGTGGCAGACCAAGAAAAATCTTGCATAAACAGAAGTGCTGAATGGTGAGAACAGTCAGAGTCAACCCACGGACCCGCACCAAAGACCTACAACATCATCTACCTGCAGATGGAGTCACTGTGCATTATTCAACCATTTGACGCACTTCACACAAGGAGATGCTGTATGCGAGAGTGATGCAGAGAGTCATGCTTTTCTCCACCCACAGCACAAACAGAGCTGCTTGAGATATGCTAAAGCACATTTGGACAAGCCAGCTTCATTTTGGAATAAGGTGCTGTGGACTGATGAAACTAAAATTGAGTTATTTGGGCATAACAAGGGGCGTTATGCATGGAGAAAAAATAACAGTATTCCAAGAAAAACACCTGATATCTACAGTAAAATATGGTGGTGGTTCCATCATGCTGTGAGGCTGTGTGGCCAGTGCAGGGACTGAGAATTTTGTCAAAGTTGAGGGACACATGGATTCCACTCAGTAGCAGCAGATTCTGGAGATAAATGTCCAGGAATCGGTGACAAAGCTGAAGCTGTGCCGGGGCTGGATCTTTCAACAAGATAACAACCCTAAACACTGCTCAAAATCCACTAAGGCATTCATGCAGAGGAACAAAAACAACGGTTTGGAATGGCCATCTCAGATCATCAAACCTGAATGAACTGAAGATGTTTTGTGAAGAGGAATGGTCCAAAATAACTTCAAGCAGAATCAAGACTCTCATTGGAACCTACAGGAAGCGTTTAGAGGCTGTAATTTCTTCAAAAGGAGGATCTACTAAATATTGATGTCATTAATTTTGTATGCACCTGCCTAATTTTGTTTAAACAATTATTGCACACTTTCTGTAAATCCAGTAAACTTCATTTCACTTCTCAAATATCACTGTTTGTCTCCTATATGATATATTCAACTGTCATTCTTTATTGTAACAACAATCTATACAGGAAAATCAAGACGATTAACAACGTTGCCCAAACTTTTGCATCCCACTGTATGTAGCTACATATGTATTTGAGATGTGATGTACTGCTGACTAGAACAATCATTCCTTATGATAATTTTTTAGTATATGTTAAGCCATACATTCCATTTAAAGGTGAATCTAGGTTACCATTTACAAGCAGATCTTACAATTCTCTTTACTATAGAAAAATCTATTTTAGTTTAGGTTCACACTAGGGGCTTGATTCACTAAACCGTGATAACTCATATCACGGCCACGCTATCAATCAAGAATTTTCGCATGCAAATATTTACGATTGCACATGAAAATTCACAATTGCGTGCAAAAATGCAGAAACGTGCATAAAAACGCTAGCGCGGCTGTGATATGAGTTATCACGGTTTAGTGAATCAAGCTCCAGGCTGCAATTTTTGGGCGATTTTCCACAATTTTTAGAATCGCAAATGCTGCAGTGTGAATGCTCCCTTAGGGAGCCACTGCACTAGCAATTTGCTGATTGCTAGCAAAACTTTGTGGTGTGAAACAGCCCTGAATTTTTATTTGCCAGTTCACATCCTGAGTTTAAACCTGAGTCACATAACAGCAAATAAACAGCAGTGACCAGGCTGAGAAACCATACTGACATGTGGGTCTGTTTTTATAATGCAGATGACATTTACATGTGAAAGGTAAAGTGGCATTATTGCACGTAGTTGTGGTTTAAATATAAGAAAATGACCATGACTATAGCCATTCATTTGGATGTCTCTTCTACTGGCTGGAGACACAGGAGACTATAACATGGATCAGAGAACCATTGTTTTTGCTAACCACAAAAGTTTGGTCATAGTAAAATGAAAGATTTAGATGCATACTTTGAGGTCCTGTCAAGGTCCCTGCAGTGCTAATTATGATAATTACAAGCCAAGGAGGCAGTTGATGTACAGGATGAAGTGCTGCAAAAGTCCGCGAGCAGCACTTCGCATGCTAACTGTTTAGCACGCCCGTGCTAACAGTTAGCACCATTTTGTGAATCAAGCCCCTTATATTATTTTATTAACCGGTTCCTGACCGCCTAACGCCTTGTGCAATCTCCCGTCATTCTGTGCAGTGGGCCCCAGTGATCAGCCTGCCAGCCAACAATCGGAGCTGGCAGGCTGTTTATTTCATGTATCTAATAAAAAATATTTATATAGCGCTGACATCTTACACAGTGCTGTTCAGAGTTTACTGTCTTGTCACTAACTGTCCCTCGGAGAGGCTTACAATCGAATCCCTGCCATAGCCATATGTCTATGTATGTATCGTGTAGTGTTTGTATCGTAGTCTAGGGCCAATTTAGGGGAAAGCCAATTAACTTATCTGTATGTGTTTTTTTTTTTACTTCAGTATTTTTTTTTATTAAAATTTAAAAAATAAAACTAGCAGCAGCAATCAAATACCACCAAATGAAAGCTCTATTTGTGAAAGGGAGGTAAAATTAATTTGGGTGCTAAATTGTATGACCGAGCAAAAAACTGTTAAAGTTTTGAAGTGGTGAATTGTAAAATATGGCCTGGTCATTGGGGGGGGGGGGGGGGGGGGGGGGGGTAGAAACCTCTGGTGTTTAAGAGGTTAAAGGTTAACTGCACTAGAGAATAAAGCCACCCACAGTTAAAGACACTTCTGATGCATGCTATGATATTAAATTATCCTGTAAATTTATGTCCAGCGGTGTCAGCAAAGGCAGCTGCCTAACATTAGTATAGGTGTATTGGTAGACAGGCAACATTAAATTAAGTATCAATGTAATTTGATACAGAAAAATGTTTAATCAATTAAATGACATTTCATTCTATGCAGTGATCACATAAGATACTGAATACGATATTAAATTTATTTTCTGTGGAAAGTTGATAGTGAGAGTGTTCGTAAGTTGCAGCTACTAAAGTTGTAATATGTTGGCTTTGGCTAAACCCAACCCCCCCCCCCCCCCCCCAACTATAATCTGCTGATGTCAAACTCTAACCGCATCCAAACCAAACAACTGCCTGGCACATAGCCCCATTTCCTGTTGCCTACCACCTCCCAACTCCTACCACCTCAGTTATAATCCCCTTCCTAACACCTAATTCTAAACATCTCCTCCTTACATTAACGTTCTCCCTGACAATATCCCTTCCTCACCTCTAGCCCTAACCTTCTAAACCTAGATGTTAGAACTGACCATCCTTTACGCAGATGTCAAACTCTAACCGCATCCAAACCAAACAACTGCCTGGCACATAGCCCCATTTCCTGTTGCCTACCACCTCCCAACTCCTACCACCTCAGTTATAATCCCCTTCCTGACACCTAATTCTAAACATCTCCTCCTTACATTAACGTTCTCCCTGACAATATCCCTTCCTCACTTCTAGCCCTAACCTTCTAAACCTAGATGTTAGAACTGACCATCCTTTACGCAGTCCCCTAATGCTAGCTTTCCTAAACTGACATCTCACTCTGACCATTAAACCTAATCTAATTTTCTGTTATTTTCGCCCATGGCCCTTACATCAAATTAACCAATGCTTCAGCATTAAAATTTCATGGCATTTCAGCAGTCACAGTGTCCAAGTTATACACCTGGTGCCAATACACCTAATGGGTTATGGCACACCAGGCTATGAAGGGCCAAAAAAGCCTGCTTCATACTAGAGTTCTTTGGATCATACAGTTTTGCTACGAAACAAAGAATCAGAATCAGAATCATTTATTTGGCCAAGCACGACTGGGTTGTGAATGGAAATGGGCTTGGCATGTACAGGGCTAGTGTGGAATAGGTCAATTGATACAAATACCGCAATTTCAACATAGCATTTAACCACTTCAGCCTAACTTGACGAGTATACACGTCCAGTGCAGTTGTGAAGAGTGCACTACCAGTTTGTTACTAAACGAGGCACATGTGGTATCATTTTATCCGGGACTAGTTGTAAAATACATGTTGGCGTGTTTTAAGGTTTGGACACACATTATATGAGAAATGGGTAGAGACAAACTTAATCCAACATAAAAATTAATTTTCAAAATTATAATTAAACTTGGAAAAGTATTAGTACACTACAAAGGACATATGGGGTAACATTTTAACCGTGATAAGTAGTAGAATAGATTTTAGGGTGTTTTAGGGTTAAGGGCTCTGTCTTGTGTATTCAATTTAGTAAAAAAATGAATCAAAAGCAACAAAAATTGTGTATATTCTGTACCAAAACCAAGACTTATAAAATAAAAACAAAGTGAAAGAATATAAAAGAAAATAACTATATTGTTACCTTAGGAACTTGACTTTTTTTTAAATATGTATGCCATGAGGCCATATTACTGTTGTTTTTGCAAGTAGCGTTTTGTAAGCATTGATAGTGTGTACAATAAGAAAAAAAACACAACACAGAAATAAAGACAACTTTATTTACAAATACAATATTGTCCCCATACATTGTACTAGGAACATAATCATCTAAATGTTGTAATAACCAGGATGGATAAGCAAATAAAATTTGTGGGTTTAACTTATAGGTAGCACTTTTTATTGCTATAATGGATGTAAATGGAGAAGTAGTGTTTTTTCCATTTTGTCCCTTATTTTCCCTTTAAAATGCATAGAAAATAAGGTAATTACTAAACAAAGATATTACTCACTAAAAGCCTAAATTTGTCGTAAAAAATAATAATACATAGATCATTTAGGTGTGATAAGTAGTAATAAAGTTATTGGCAAATAAATGGGAACATCGCTGATATGTGAAAATTGCTCTCATCCTGAAGTGGTTTAGAGTTCTAAGGATTACACTAACTTCATGTACCCATGTTTATCTCATCATAGGGTACCGGTATATCCAGAAAAGAACAGTGAGCTTTAGATGTACAAACAATGTGCATTAAGTGTAGTAGTATTCATGCAATTTACATAGTGAGTTGCTTTATACAAGCCACACTTACATTGGAACAGATAATGAAATGTTCTACTGTATGTAGTGCAGGTTGTGCTATTTGCACAATGCTACTATGTAACTGTTAACAGTACTGGTAAAATTGCTGTATGTTGCCCGTGCCTGGCAATTTTACTGCAATTTGCTGAATTTGCCCCATTGTACCAACTTACATGTAATGGCCCATACTCACGGGCTACAATTGTCGCTGCAAAACAGGTCGCCCGTTAGTATGAGGCGCAACACGGGCGCGCACCCCGAACCGTCGCTCGTCGCTGCTGTTGCCAGGCGATTGGCGCAGTCAATCGCCTGGCGACAGTTGCCGCCGCAACTCCTCCGCAACTGTCGCTAGTCCGCATGGGTATGCGGACAAGCGACAGCAGCAAGCAGGGAATACCTTGAGCTTCCGGCGGGGGGAGGAGCAACAGCGACAGCTTCCGCCGCATCAGTTGCCAGGTCCCTCCGCCGTGTATATGCGGAGGTACCTGGTGACGAGCTGTCGCCGGCCTGTCGCGCACACGCTCCTGTGTGCTAGCGACAGGCCACAAATGTAGCCCGTGAGTATGGGCCATAACTTACTGACCTTGCTTACCTCTTGTGTCCACCCATTATCCTTCTAGACTGAAGGCTCATATGGGTAGGCCTGTCTTTGCTGTTTTATCATGAAAAACAAAAGTTTGCTTTCTTAAAACAGAAAGAATTTGCGATAATTCAGGTTGGAGTGAGTTTGAGATGTCTCCCAGTGCAACACTGCTGAATATATGCAAATTAACCATTGTTACCTTTAAAAGCTAAACATACCTACAGAACCGCTGGAATGCAATGATGTAGCACGGTGGCGTAGTGGTTAGCTCTCTTGCCTTGCAGCGCTGGGTCCCTGGTTTGAATCCCAGCCAGGGCACTGTCTACAAAGAGTTTGTATGTTCTCTCCGTGTCTGCGTGGGTTTCCTCCGGGCACTCCGGTTTCCTCCCACATTCCAAAAACATACGGATAAGTTAATTGGCTCCCCCTAAATTGGCCCTAGACTACAGTACTTACACTACACAATATAAACATATGGCAATGGTAGGGAATAGATTGTGAGCTCCTTTGAGGGACAGTTAGTGACAAGATACATATACACTGTACAGCGCTGCGTAATATGTCGGCGCTATATAAATTCTAAATCATAATAATAATAATGTGTCAGCTTGTTAATTTGTACAGAGCCAGAATAATCCAATATGCATACAGACTGTTTCGGATTGTTTGATCCTCATCAGTGCATGGCATGGATTAATTTGGCTCTATGGAGTAAGGCTTGTAACACCGAGAGGTACAGACTAACCAGCAAGCTCATGGTGAACCAGAACTCATTGGAGTGTGTAAGGGACTACTGTTTTATCATGGTATTGCCAGTTGTCAGTTGTCACTGTAAACTACTTGCATTGTTTGTATTATATATTTATTACCTGTTATCCTGCACCCTTAAGGTGGCTACACACAATTTTGTATTTATTTTTTTCAACCAGCGAAACCTGATCAATTTCTCCTTTTGATCGAATAATCAGAAATATCGAATCAATATACCATACAAGTATGATCGATTTTACTTAAAATATCAAACAAATGATTGAATTAAAATTTCAGGTTTTTTTTATTTTTCTGATTTTTCCAACACATCCGATCAGATTTTTATTGAAAAAAAAAAATTGGGAGAATTTGTAGTTTTTTCTTGAGCGAAAAAAAAACATTTTCAATTTCTTATATAATCGATTGTTTTCATCCTGTTTGATTCAAAGAAAGGTGAAATCCTCTCTTTATGCTCAGTTCTACAGGAAATGTTGGCACTATATAAATCAGTAATAATGATAATAATACAAGTGACAATGATATCAGTTTATAGAGGACACATTGAATATACATGACTCTTTTTCACTGACTGCTGAGATAACCTTCTGCTATGAAGCAGCTCAGTTTATTGTTACAGAGTATGTGCTCTTAAGCTATTTCAGACAGTACTTGAGAAGTGAAACCCTGTATGAGAATGTGTACATTATGTTGCAGACGAGGAAAGCTGTGGTGACGAGCTGGCTTGCAGAGTAATTAGGCCACTCCCGACTATACACATAGACCAATGCCCTGGCAACCACTT
Source organism: Hyperolius riggenbachi (assembly GCF_040937935.1). Taxonomy (NCBI): domain Eukaryota; kingdom Metazoa; phylum Chordata; class Amphibia; order Anura; family Hyperoliidae; genus Hyperolius; species Hyperolius riggenbachi. The sequence goes on from NC_090651.1 coordinate 161,808,235, forward strand.
TGTACTGTGCTTATGCTCAAACAGGAATGCAACACTTGAACGCAGCTGATAAAAGCCTTTTCAACAAATTGCAGAAATCATGGTTTAAAGAGCATTTATGGTAAGAAATTATCCACTTTCTGTGTGTACATGAGGTAATCAGATGTTGTTATACTCTTAGCAAGCTAAATTGAACATGTAATTAACCACCTGAGCGGTCTGGACGAGCTCAGCTCGTCCAACACCGCCGGAGGTCGCCGCTCAGGCCCTGCTGGGCCGATTTTCATCAAATAAAAAGCAGCACACGCAGCCGGCACTTTGCCAGCCGCGTGTGCTGCCTGATCGCCGCCGCTCTGCGGCGATCCGCCGCGAGCAGCGGCGAAAGAGGGTCCCCCCAGCCGCCTGAGCCCAGCGTAGCCGGAACAAAAAGTTCCGGCCAGCGCTAAGGGCTGGATCGGAGGCGGCTGACGTCAGGACGTCGGCTGACGTCGATGACGTCACTCCGCTCGTCGCTATGGCGACGATATAAGCAAAACAAGGAAGGCCGCTCATTGCGGCCTTTCTTGTTTATTCTGGGCGCCGGAGGCGATCGGAAGATCGCCTCCGGAGCGCCCTCTAGTGGGCTTTCATGCAGCCAACTTTCAGTTGGCTGCATGAAATAGTTTTTTTTTTATTTAAAAAAAACCCTCCCGCAGCCACACTGGCGATTTAATCAGAACGCCAGGGTGGTTAAACCTGCAATTGCTGTGTTTAGCTGAAATGTACATATACAATGAAGTATAACTGCAACTATTGAAACTGTTTCGGCAATACATACTTAAAGGAACACTCCGGTGAAAAAGTAAGCAGTTATAATCTGACTGAACTGACAGGTTTTGGGCTAGTCAATCTACTCATAGGGGATTCTCTGGGTGTTCTTTGTTGTCAAAAGCATTTCCTGCACAGCAGTTGCAAAGTCTAACTGAAAAAGTAGTAGTAGCAGTAGGGTATTAGCCATCAGTAAAATCAAGAAGTTTTAAATCAGGATGATACCATTTATTCTTATTCTTTTTAGTTAGCCAATAAATGTTATCATCCTGATTTAAAACTTCTTGAAAATGTAGTGTGCAAGTGAGTATGGAGGCTGGCTGGTATCTAACTATTTTAGCAGTTGAACTGGCATTTAGGAAATGCTTCTGAAAACAAAGAAAACCCGGAGAATCCCCCATGAGGAGATGGACTAGTCCAAAGCCTATTGGTTCTGTAAGATTTTAACTGCTTACTTGTTTTGCTGGCGTGGTCCTTCAAGAGGCAGAAATATGCTGGACATTCCAGTACTATATTGTAATTGCATAAGAAGGAGATGGTGGATTATTGTAAGTAACTATCAATTGGCTGCTGTACTAATTCATTGGCTGCTCTGAAGAATAAAAAACATAGGAAAAATTATCAGGAAGTTCTGAAGCTGAAAGTTATTTAGTTGTAGATCTATCATCCATTTACAAAGGTTTATTTATTCCTTTATCTGCCCTGAAATTATGTTACTGGTATCTCCGCTAGAAACACTCACACTGCATCAGTGTGATACAATCAGGAAAGTTCTGATAAAAATTGAACTTGAGTTATACATGTTAAATCGTTTGCACATATATTATTAAACCTCTACTTAATACACTGATACTGTTTATTATCAGAGCATTTAAACCACAAACATCTTTTGTGTATCAAGTAGCACAGATTTTAATATAATCTCAAGTGGTTTATGTAGAAGTTAGTTCTAAATTGCTTCTATTGATAGTCATAATGGCGGAACAAAACATGGCTGAGTGCTGTATAAAAGACTTTGCTACTCTAGTATGGGATGATTGTTAAAGTGGTATAAAACGCTGACATAATATTAAATGAAAACATGTTTTCCTACTGTTTATACCCCATACAGTTATCATATTTGCTTTTGTGCTATAAGTATTATTATTCATTTAGAAATTACAAGTTCCCAAAGTACAATTTTTTTGCGCTGAGAGCTGACATTGCATTTTATTCATAACTGGTGTATTTATATTGTAATGTACCCAGAAATGCTTTCTGAGTATCTTTCTGCGTTCTGGAGTGTCCGAAATGCCAGAGAATGTTTACATTCCTCACTTGATACAATTAAAGAGATACCCCCTTTTACATGAGAAATCTATTCCTTTTCACAAACAGACCATCAGGGGCACTGTATGTCTGATATTGTGGTGAAACCCCTCCCACAAGTAACCCCTCCCACAAGAAAAGTTTGAACTTTTGTCAGTTTCCTGTCTGTGAACCTTGTGGCAATGTGGGAAATAACTGTTTACAGCTGTTTCCAACTGCCAAAAACCATGCAGCAGCTACCTCACATGCCAACAGTAAAATGTTCACTGGAGTTCCTCTTTAGGTAAACACAAGATAATGTTATCTCCAGTTCGGATGCGTCCAGCTTTCCCTGCAGGAAGCTTGTAAGTCCTGTGTTTAACTAGTTGAATACTGTTCTAGTAAAAACAAATGGTAGTATATAATATGCTGTACATAATCTTTTAGAGCAAAGACGAAATGCTGGGTTTCATACCACTTTAATATCACTTCTAATGTGTAGTATGATTGTAACAATGTGTAGCGAAGTAACAGCTTTCTGATTATGTGGTGATCTGCAGTATCACCAATAATACAAATACTATATCTGATTATGTGGTGATCTGCAGAATCACCAATAATACAAATATAGTAGCACAAGGCATATAAAAGTAACAACTTTATTTACACAAGGTGTAATGATTGGTGCAACAGTAAGTTTCTTATAGATACTCAGCGGTAACCTCTCCAGAGGAGCTGGAGGTTACAGACAGCTGTACGGAGGAGACCTCACCGGTAACGAGGGCTCACTGGTGAGAGCGAGTGGTCAGACAGATCAGGTAGGCAACAGACGGGCAGACAAAGTACAAAATCGGTAGGCAGATTCAGAGTGAAGTTCAGGCAATAGGTCGGCAACGAGATCAGATAGGCAAAGGTACAGAATCGTAAAGCAGAAATCTAGGTCGGTATTCAGGCAGAGGGTCGGCAACAGATCAGATTAGTAAGGTACAGAATCAGGAAGCAGACAGGTTTCAGGCAAGGAGTCATACACAGAATAATCAATACAATAATATAGTAATCCTAGTCTAAGTGTAAAATCCCCTGGTTCCTGCCGGATCAAAGCACACAAGGATCTACCTAGGTCTGAGTGCTAACACAGAGTATTCGCAACAGCAGACAGTGGGCTACTGCTAGCAGAGAACCCCTAGGGCCCGCCCCGACCAATGGAGCCAATCAGCGTTGCGGAGCGCTGATTGTGATGTCAGCCGACCCGCAGGTCAGCTGACGCGTCTCCGCAACACGTAAAGGTCCCGCCGCTGGCCGCACGCGCATAGCTCTGACACTATGCGCCAGTGACAGGCCAGCGCGCAGCGTCTTACTAGATTGAGCGGCGGCGATAGCGGTGGTCCCGCTGCTTCCCGCTACCCCGCCGCTTGTTACAGTACCCCCCCTTGAGGCGTGGCCTCCGGACACGCCCTGCATGGTTTCTCAGGATGAGACTCATGAAATTTTTGTTTTAGGTCTTCCGCATGCAGGCAACGCTCCGGAACCCATGATCTTTCCTCTGGCCCATACCCTTTCCAATGAACAAGATACTGTAATGCTTTTTGCACCCAACGAGAGTCCAGAATCTCCTCAACTTCGTACTCGGGCTCTCCATTAATCACCACAGGGGGGGGGGGGAGGAATCCACATACACCGCAGGTTAAAGCAAGGACACATGAAATGATTTTACACCCCTCATGGTAGCTGGCAAAGATACTTTATAAGTGACATCATTGATTTTTCCAGATACAGGGTATGGGCCAATAAATCTAGGACCAAGTTTGGACGATGGTTGCCTCAGAGCAATGTGTTTTGTCGAGACCCACACCATGTCCCCGGGTTCAAAGTTCCATTCTACAGAACGCCTTTTATCTGCCTGTTTCTGAATCTGGAACGCTTTTTCCAGATTGTCTTTTACTACAGCCCAAACCCTTTTTAAAGACCCCTGCCAGGTTTCCAGGGCTGGGAACGGAGAGGTCACTACTGGCAACGGAGAAAATGTAGGTGATCTTCCCGTGACAACCTCAAAAGGCGAAAAACCAGAGGACCCACTTCTAAGGTTATTATGGGCAAACTCCGCGAACGGAAGAAACTTAACCCATTCGTGCTGGACTTCAGACACATAACACCGCAAAAACTGCTCTAGGGATTGGTTGACCCTTTCAGTCTGCCCGTTGGTTTGCGGGTGATACCCGGACGAAAATGAAAGTTCCATCCCCAAATGATGACAAAAAGCCTGCCAAAACTGTGAAACAAACTGCACCCCCCCCCCCCCCGGTCCGACACCACATTCTCTGGGATCCCATGTAGCCGAAAAATGTGGTTCACGAATAGGTCTGCCAATTCCTGGGCAGAAGGGAGACCTTCCAGGGGAATGAAGTGGACCATCTTGCTGAATCTGTCTACTACCACCCAAATAACTGTTTTACCCTGTGATCTTGGGAGTTCCCCGACGAAGTCCATGGATAAATGAGACCATCGCTCCTCAGGCACAGGCAAAGGCTGCAAGGTACCAGCAGGAGCCTGTCTGGATGACTTGCTCTTGGCACAAATGGGGCAGGCCTTTACAAACTCTTTGCAGTCAGAACCCATAGATGGCCACCAGACACATCTGGCCATCAGTTCTAGTGTCCTGGAATAACATGGGTGACCTGAATTCTTATGGGCATGGAACATCTCCAAAATCTGTAGTCTCAAGTGCAATGGCACAAAAAGCACTCCCTCAGGTTTACCTTCAGGGGATTCGGACTGGACTGACCCAAGAGTGGCCCTTAGGTTATCTCCAGTCTCTGTGGCAGCCAAAACCACCTTGTCCGGGCAGAATAGTTACTGGTTCATAGGGTAGGGCAGATTCTGGTTCAAAACACCTTGAAAGGGCATCTGCTTTGATATTCTTGTTCCCTGGTTTGTACGTGATGATAAATCTGATTCTGGAGAAAAACAGGGACCAACGAGCCTGTCGGGGGGTGAGTCTCTTAGCCCCCTCAATATACTCGAAATTTCTGTGATCCGTATATACAGTAACGACATGCTCTGCACCCTCCAACCAGTGATGCCATTCTTCAAAAGCTAGCTTAATGGCCAGGAGCTCCCGATTTCCTATGTCATAATTTTTCTCCGCAGGAGAGAACTTGTGAAAGAAAAAGGCACAAGGATGTAAACGGCCTTGGTAACCTGAATTCTGGGATAGTACTGCTCCCACCCGCGTCTGCCTCAACAATAAAAAGGACAATTGACGTCAATATGGCGAAGGATAGGGGCGGAGCAAAACAATTTTTTCAATAAAGAGAAGGCAGAAAGGGCTTCATTGGACCAGTTATATGTGTCGGCTCCCTTCTTAGTGAGATCCGTAAGGGGGGATACTACCGAGGAAAATCCTTTGATACATTTCCTGTAGTAGTTGGCGAACCCCAGAAATCGTTGAAGTGCCTTCAACCCGAGGGGTTGAGGCCAATCCAGGACTGCTGTAACCTTTTTAGGATCCATAGTCAAGCCTGAAGTAGAAATGATATACCCTAAAAACGGTACCTCAGTTACCTCAAAGATGCATTTTTCCAGCTTAGTATAGAGGTTGTTCCGTCTAAGTTTCAGCAAAACATATCTAACGTGGTCTCGGTGTTCTGCTAAACTCTTGGAAAAAATCAGAATGTCGTCAAGGTAAACCAGGACAAACTGACCCAAGACCTTCCTGAAAATCTCATTAACAAGTTCCTGGAAGACGGCTGGAGCATTACACAACCCAAAGGGCATCACGAGGTATTCGTAGTGCCCATCGGGTGTGTTGAAGGCCGTCTTCCACTCGTCACCTTCCCGTATACGGACAAGGTTATATGCCCCCCGTAGGTCCAACTTAGAGAAGACACTGGCATTGGTGATTTGAGAGAATAAGTCATCTATCAAAGGAAGGGGGTAATGGTTTCTCACGGTGATCTTATTGAGTTCCCTGTAATCAATACAGGGCCGTAAACCCCCATCCCTTTTCTGTACAAAGAAAAATCCAGCCCCTGCCGGGGACTTGAAAGGGCGAATACAACCCTTGGCCAGATTCTCTTTGATGTAATCTTTCATGGCCGCTTTCCCTGGTCCTGAAAGGTTATAAATCTGTCCTCTAGGGGGCATGGTACCAGGCCTCATTTCAATAGGACAGTCAAAACTTCGATGAGGAGGAAGTTTATCTGCCACTTTATTACAAAATACATCAGAAAACTCAGAATTTTGAGGTGGTATACCCTCTATGTGAATCTGGGTAGCACAAACTGAAACTTTCTCCATACAGTGATGATGACAGTTAGGAGACCAGCTTAACAATTGGCCGGAGCTCCAGTCTATCTGTGGAGAATGTTTCTCTAGCCAAGGCATCCCCAGAATCACTGTAGAGGTGGCCATTTTTAACACAAAGAACCAAGTCTCTTCCCGGGGGAGCAGTGGAGCATCCCCACATGGCATAGGAGCCTAGGAGTCTGAGAGAGAGGGTGATTACCCTGTAAAGGGGAGTCGTCAACTGCGGTGACAACAATTCACCTGTCCAGAGGCAGATTAGGAATACCCCTCTTCTGTGCAAAATCAAAATCCAAGAAATTAGCAGCAGAGCCGGAGTCTATAAATGCTTGGGTGAGTATAACTTTATCTCCCCAAGTGATAGGGCAAGGCAATAATAATCTTTTATCTGGTAGAGGTAAAACTGACTCGCCTAGGGTAGTACCTCTAACTATGCTTAGGCGAAGGAGTTTTCCGCCTTCTTAGGATAGCTTTGCACTATATGACCCTTCTCTGCACAGTACAGGCATAGACCCTCTTTTCTTCTCCTATTCTTCTCCAACTCAGACAACCTAGACTGACCAATCTGCATCGGTTCATCCTGGAGAGTAGGAGAGGATACAGAAAAAGTAGCGGTTTTAGTGGGGCCCCTGGATCTGCTCTGTTTTTGATAACGAATGCGGCGATCAATCTTGACCGCCAATGAAATGGCTTCATCCAGAGTCTTGGGCTCAGGATGAATAATCATCACATCTGAAACGGAATCTGACATGCCTGTCAAAAAACTATCTAAAAGAGCAAAATGTCCCCATCTAGCTGAAACCGCCCACCTCCTGAACTCAGCAGCATAAGTCTCGACCGTATTGTGTCCCTGACGGAGGGTCTTTCATTTCCTTTCTGCTGTAACTGCAATATCGGGGTCGTCATAAATTATGGCCATAGAATCAAAGAACCCCTGAACCGACGCTAAGGCCTCATGACCCTGCGGTAAGCTGTATGCCCAAGTCTGAGAGTACCCCGATAACAATGTTTTTAGAAAAGTGACCCTCTGCTGTTACATACCGGAGGATATGGGCCGCAATTCAAAATAAGACAGACAACGATTTTTAAAGTTCCTGAAATCTGATCTATGACCTGAAAATTTCTCAGTGGGTGACATTCTCGGTTCAGTAACAGGAGGGGATTGCACTGGTAAAGTGGGGTTCTGTAAAGCCAGTACTGCATCAGACAGTTGACTAATTTGCGCCTGCTGCACATTGACCGTTGCGGTCAGGCTATTTACTGCCGCGGTCAAAGCCTGGACCTGATTACACAGTGCATCCATTAGTTTGGTCTGCTGTTATGTAACAATGTGTAGCGAAGTAACAGCTTTCTGATTATGTGGTGATCTGTAGTATCACCAATAATACAGATACTATATCTGATTATGTGGTGATCTGCAGAATCACCAATAATACAAATATAGTAGCACAAGGCGTATAAAAGTAACAACTTTATTTACACAAGGTGTAATGATTGGTGCAACAGTAAGTTTCTGAAAGATACTCAGCGGTAACCTCTCCAGAGGAGCTGAAGGTTGCAGACAGCTGTACGGAGGAGACCTCACCGGTAACGAGGGCTCACTGGTGAGAGCGAGTGGTCAGACAGATCAGGTAGGCAACAGACGGGCAGACAAAGTACAAAATCGGTAGGCAGATTCAGAGTGAAGTTCAGGCAATAGGTCGGCAACGAGATCAGATAGGCAAAGGTACAGAATCGTAAAGCAGAAATCTAGGTCGGTATTCAGGCAGAGGGTCGGCAACAGATCAGATTAGTAAGGTACAGAATCAGGAAGCAGAGAGAGTAATCAGAGGTTTCAGGCAAGGAGTCATACACAGAATAATTAATACAATAATATAGTAATCCTAGTCTAAGTGTGAAATCCCCGGGTTCCTGACGGATCAAAGCCGGTGACAGGCCAGCGCGCAGCGTCCTACTAGGTTGAGCGGCGGCGATAGAGGTGGTCCCGGTGCTTCCTGCTACCCCGCCGCTCGTTACAATTATGTTTTTTAAAATGTTGCAACTCAAAATTAACTAATTTAGAGACTAGCTATTCATAAACAACACCACAACACCTGTGTACCTAACTATAAAGCAGTGCTAGATTGCTACTTTATAGCTCACCCCTCATTGCTGCTCATTGCAGCATATCTCAGAGCAAAGTAACATTTTTTGCAGTGCTTAACTACACCTGAAGTCTCCCCCCTCAAAAAAGGTACATACTCATCATACTCATCTTGGTAGTGGGAATCCATGTATGATCTAGAGGCTTCCTGCACCCTCCTTCAGCCTACCGATCCATCATAAAGGACCCCTTAACCTATTTAACTTAGCGCTATGTTCCCGGATGTGGACAAATGTATCCATACTGGACATGTGTGAGTAAGGACTGTGCATGCCCAATAGAATAAAGCTGCTTGTACGCTGCTTTTTTCCCCTGTGCACAAGTCCTTTGTTCTAATGGGCATGCACGAACCTTAGCAAGATTCTCGCAAAGCTGGCAGTAAAGTTTGCCTTGTGTGGCCTGGGTGGGTAGGAGGGGGTATATCAGGTGGGAAATATGGTAAACTACCACTGCTCATCCAATAACCTCTTCCCACAATGCACCGCTTGCCCCATCACAGCACAGGCCTTTATTATGGAATGGGGAGAAGTGGAGGGGTTTCTAATTCTGTGTTCATATTAGGAGGGAGTTTGGGAAAGAGCTGCATCCAATTCAAGAAAATTGTGTAATTGTGCATGCATATAGAAAGTTAGCTGTGTATTTTAGAAAGGTTTAGCTATAACTATGTTAATAATTATTTCACTAGTTCAGTTTTATTCATGGACACTGTTTAACCACTTGAGGACCGTGGTGTTAAACACCCTAGTGACCAGGTTATTTTATACTAAAATGGCCACTGCAGCTTTAAGGGCTTGCTGCACCACACAACTCAGCACACAAGTGATTCCCCCCCCCCCACCCTTTTCTCCCCACCAACAGAGCTTTCTGTTGGTCGGGTCTGATCACTCCACAGTTGTTTATTTATTTTTTAATACATTTTTTTAATAAATGTGGCTATTTTTTAAATTTATTTTATGTTGTGCCCTCCCTGCTTCCCCCCGCCCGCCAGCCAATCAGCGTGATCGGCTGTCATAGGCTCCAGCCTATGACAGCCGATCACTCCCCAGCCTATGGAGGGGACAGCTGTGTCACACGGCTGTCCCCAGTACAGCACTGCTGCAGATCGCAGCACTGTACACCCTAATTAGACGGCAGTTTCGCCGTCTCACAGTCTCCGAGCGGCGATTGCCGCTGGGAGCCTGAAGGCCTGTGTGCGATCTCCTGCTAGCCCCATAGAGGACCACCCTCAAACTAAGGCCCGCGGGCCGAATGCGGCCCCCTGAGGCTTTTTCACTGGCCCCCAAACACAAAATGTATAACTTATATATATGTGACCCAATGCACCTTTAAATATTGGTCTGCCCGCATATAGAATAGCAGTGCTACCCATCTACATACTGTAGAAACAAGCAAGCAGTCATTCGCTGTCTTCCAATCCAATTTTGCATGAAGTGACACTTCTGTCTAACTGGATGGCAGGTTTTCCCCTGGGTATGTTTTACTGTCTGGTGCACAAAGACATCCTTTGAGCGCCGCATGCTGGAAGTTCTCCTCCGGGTATGATTGGGGGGGAATCAATACTTAGATTCTATGTAATGTTTTTTAACATCATTTTATGTATGTTCCGGCCCCCAGCAGTCTGAAGTATGTTGACCTCGCCCTTAAAAGTTTGGGGACCCCTGCCATAGAGAGCCGTTCACGCCAATCGGCGTGGAGTGGTCCTGGGGCTGCCGCACTGCTCACGCCAATTGGCGTGGAGCATTCGGCAAGTAGTTAGCTCAGCTGCATTGCTTAAAGAGGAACTGTCGTGAAAATCTTAAAATTTAAAACACATACAAATAAAAAGTACATTTCTTCCAGAGTAAAATGAGCCATAAATTACTTTTCTCCTATGTTGCTGTCACTTACAGTAGGTAGTAGAAATCTGACATTACCGACAGATTTTGGACTAGCCCATCTTCTCATAGGGAGTTCTTAGGGTTTTCTTTATTTTTAAAAGCACTTGGTGAATGGCAGTTTCTCTGTCCAACTGCCAAAAAAGTGTACAGTGAGCAGGGAGGCTGTCCAGCATCATTGTATAAATCTTTTTCAGGAAACGTCTTTATAAAGAATACAGGCCATGCTGAGAATCCCCCACGAAGAGATGGACTAACCCAAAACATGACAGTAATGTCAGATTTATACTGCCGACTGTAAGTGACAGCAACATAGGAGAAAAGTCATTTATGGCTCATTTTATCCTGGAAAACAAAAGTTTGCTTTCTTAAAATAGAAATAATTTGCGATAATTCAGGTTGGAGTGAGCTCAGAGATGTCTCCCATTGCATCACTGCTGAAAGGGGCGTAGCAATAGGGGGTGTAGAGGTAGCTACCGCATCTGGGCCCTTGAGCCAGAGGGGCCCTGAAGGGCCCTCCCTCAACTACGGTATTAGATCTCTATTGGTCCTGTGCTCATAATAATCACTTCTATAGATAGTTTGAATAGTAGTAATCATTAACAGGCTGTTCCCCATCCCTTTCTTGCACCTCTGACACTGTAGTTGCCATTGGCAGGTTTTGGTGCGCCGTATCAATTGTTATGTATAGAGTGCTTAGGGGGCCCCATTGTAAAACATGCATCGGGGCCCACAGCTCCTTAGCTACACCACTGACTGCTGAATATATGCAAATTAACCATTTATTTCATAGAGCCAAATTAATCCATGCCATGCACTGATGAGGATCAACCAATCCAAAACAGTCTATGTGCATGTTATTATGGCTCTGTACAAATTAACAAACTGACGCATCATTGCATTCCAGCGGTTCTGGAGGTGTGTTTAGCTTCTAAGGGCAACAATGGTTAATTTGCATATATTCAGCAGTGATGCACTGGGGGACATCTCAAGATAACTCCAACCTGAATTATCGCAAATTCTTTCTGTTTTAAGAAAGAAAACTTTTGTTTTCCATAGCATTTTAGTAAGGGGGCTTTTAGGACCATTGTAGCCCCTTACAGACTCCAATGAGTTCTGGGTCACCATGAGCTCGCTGGTTAGTCTGTTTACTCTGGAAGAAATGTACTTTTTATTTGTATGTGTTTTAAATTTTAAGATTTTTGCGACAGTTCCTCTTTAAAGAGGCATCGGAGTGACATATAGTAGAATGTCGTAAATTATTCAGGATAACCACTTTCAAGATTGCTTCATTTAACTACTTTTCGACCGCGTCACGCCAACGGGCGTGACCGCGGCGGCAGCCCCAGGACCGCCTAACGCCTATTGGCGTCAAGTCCTGGGGCTGCAGTTTCGCAGGGAACGGTCGCGCGCATGCGCGATCGTTCCCTGCCCATTCACGGAGCGGAGTTCCGTGAATAGCCTGCTAGCTGCCGATCGCGGTTAGCAGGCTGCTTGTAAACGAAAGGGGAAAGAAATCCCCTTTGTTTACATGCCTACAGCGCTGCCGGGGGCCGCAGCGCCGTCCTCTCATAGGCTGATGCCTATGAGAGGTGGAACAGGACGGATCGCCGTCCTGTTCCTATTGAGACACCGGAAGGGAGGAGGTAAGGGGAGGGAGGAGGGAGAGAGAGCCTCGTAGAGGCTAGAGAAAAAAAAAAACACTGCTGCAGCGATCGGACCCCTCCGGCGGCATGTCCCCTTAGGGACAAAAAAAGGAGGTGAGCCCGATCGCTGGGCTCCCAAGCTGGGCTGTGCAGGAGGCTGAAAAGCCTGCACAGCCCAGCACTGCATAAAACAGCCTGGTCGTTAGGGGGGGGTTACCACTGCGGTCGTCAAGTGGTTAATTTGGCGTTTAGTTGGCCATTAAAACTGCAGTTGAGAACTGGTAAGAGCTTTTACTTAGGGGTGAGAGTTTGTAAGGAGACAGCTGTTACTGTAGCTGCAGTCAGGTCCTTGTCTGGTGCGCTGAAAGCAGACAGTTCTGTTTATGTACCCTTCTCACTAGGGATTATTACCATTGTTTGCTGTTTCAAGCCAAAGCCACTTTATTATTCAGTCCAGCAGTCATCAGGGCTGTCCGTGTATGTTTTCTGCTAAAAGGCTTACACGTCGGCCCTCTGTTCAGTTACATATAAAAAGCAGAATAAAGGTTGTTGCGACTGAAAACGTTATGGCATATATCTGTGGGTGCAAGGATTAACAGGTCAGCTAGACCCTTTTCAGATGGGTGGCTGAACCACGCTTTTGCAGAGCAGTTCAGCCACCTGCCAGTGCAATTCTGGTGCAATTTAACGCAGTGGCGTTACTGGGCAGCGGAGGAACGTTACTTGTGAAGTCTGAGCACGGCTGCGGGCAGCGCTCAGATCTCACTCCGTGGGGGGGCCTGTACAGCGAGTGCTAACAAGCGCCCGGCCGGTGTAGGAGATCAGCTGACAGGCAGTGACTTCACTGTTTGTCAGCTGCCCGTGTGAAAGGGCCCTAAATGTTGTCTGTGACACCCTTGCCAGCTTGGTGATGCTTAGGTTGATGTCCTTGATGCTGAAAAATCCAAGTACAGGGTAAGGGGTAAGGCTTAGAGGGTTCTTGTAACAATGACCTCATGATAAGCGCATATCCAGGGGGGGGGGGGGGGGGTTTAAAGAAGAAGTCCTGGATGACTGTGCACAAATTCCAAGATAGTTGTGTTTTATGGGGCTTAGAAACAAGACATAATGGTGTAACTGATACATACACTACATGATACATACTGTACATAGACATATGACTATGGAAGGGATTACATTGCGAGCACTCCTGAGGGACAGTTAAAGTGGACCTGAACTCAGAACTCCTCTCTGCCCTAAAAGATACACAACAGCATAATAGCCTTCAAACAAAAAACATTTCTTTGTTACAGGTGATACAATTTTTTAAATAAATTTGCACTGTTTCTACTTCCCGATTCATGGAAGCAGACATATTGTTTACAGCCTGTGCTTTCAAATGGCCTTATCTGCTTATCTGCCATAGGCAGTCATGTGACACAGGGGAGGATCAAATTATAACTTGTGATTAGACACAAATGAGGGGGAACAGGCTAAACTCTCTAAATACATTCAGAGTGCATTTCTCTATGTTTTCCTTCTGTCCTGTGCAACAGTTCAGGTCCCCTTTAAAGAGACTCTGTAACAAAATGTTGAGCCTTATTTCTTGTATCCTATAAGTTCCTATAGCTGTTCTAATGTGCTCTGGCTTACTGCAGCCTTTCCTAGTTGCACAGTGGCTGTGTTATCTCTGTTATATGATCTAATCTTCTCTCCTCTATCGGGTCTGTCGGGCTCAGGCAGTCAGACTGGAATGTGCTGTGCTGCTTGTGATTGGATAGAAGCTATACACACCCTCTCCAGGCCCCCTGCACACTCTGTATGACTCACACACTGAGCTACTCTCAGACTATCACTTGCTATGTCTTATGTTTGTAAACACTGCATAAAAATGGCAATTACAAGCCAGGATTGCAGCAGAGAGTGGCAGAAACAGCACAGAGGGGCTCAGGAGAACATAATGAATAGAATAGTATGCTTTTTATTGTAAGAATTTTACAGTACCTGATTATCTTTAAGCGACAAGATAATATACTCTGTACAGTGCTACGGAAGATGTTGGCACTGTATAAATACTGAATAATAATACCTGTGAGGAGGGGGGCAAGGAGGAAGCTGAGCGAGTACAATACACACTTAACATGCTAACATACTTTGTTAATTGATTTTTGGCGGCTTCAGTTATGTGTTAAGCTGTTAGACTGCTCCAGAATGCTTTCTCTTTCTTTCTTAACTCTGCTCACTAGTGCTTTGTGCCAAGTGTACACTGAATCTGGGAGCTCATTCATGTCTAACAACATTTTTTCTACCTTTTCCATGATAGATCTTTCATCCTCATGAGTGTGCAGGATGTATCTCTGGGCGTTTCCCTCTAGCCACATTCACTTGGTTTTAAGAACAACATGTAAATTCAAACGTATTATTTCAGCCCAATCTGTTAATATTACAGTAACCATAAAAATACACGTGGGGAGAAAGCATTGTAATGTATAGTAGCTATAGACTGTTAGATTATTTCTACATTCATCAGTTGTTTCAGTGAGTCATAAGTTGTTACTCTAATTACAACCTATGGCAGCGACCAAATCAATGGCGCAGCTCTGTCCCACTGTCAAGCATGATTTAGACTGAATATAGACTGAAGGTGGGTTACTGTAGCTTTATAACATAGAATTGCAGGCTTGCAGCATCATAGCGTAGTGATATATTTCCCACCAGCCAGTAAGATAGACTCATTGTTATTGTTGACCAGTAGGAGGTTAAAGTATACTATAACGCACTACCGATATTTTTGTATGTTCTAGTCACAGAGATCCTAGTCAACATATTTCTAAAGCAAACCTAAAGTGAAAAAAATCAAAACAAACCATGAGATAAAAAATTGTATCAACAGGCCTAATTCGAAAGTGGACTTTCCTGGAATCCCATATTCTTATTTTGTGTTTAAAAGCTGAAGATCTATGTTTAAAAAAGTGTTATTGTCTCAAGAAAATAAGAACAGGTTTTTTTTATGTTATTTACCTCCCAATACAGATGATCATTTAACTACTGACTATTTTTATCTGTTCCCTTTACTCAGAAGAGTTTCTGTACCATGCAAGGGTTTTATATCCTGTTATTAGTGAGGAGAGATAATACATGAAATAAACAAAAAAAGAAAGATAATTCATGAGATAAATAGATAAGGAGAGATAAATCATGAGTTAAGTCATTAAGTCATTTAAGGAGAGAGAAATTGTGAGTTAAAGAGAATCTGTATTGTTAAATCGCACAAAAGTAAACATACCAGTGCGTTAGGGGACATCTCCTATTACCCTCTGTCACAATTTCGCCGTTCCTCGCCGCATTAAAAGTGGTTAAAAACAGCTTTAAAAAGTTTGTTTATAAACAAACAAAATGGCCACCAAAACAAGAAGTAGGTTGATGTACAGTATGTCCACACATAGAAAATACATCCATACACAAGCAGGCTGTATACAGCCTTCCTTTTGAATCTCAAGAGATCATTTGTATGTTTCTTTCCCTCTGCAGCTATCTTCCACTGAAGTGTCAGGCTGTTTCTTCCTGCAGAGTGCAGACAGCTCTGCCTGTATGTAATTCCTCAGTATGTGAAAGCCCAGCCAGCTCAGAGGAGGATTTATCCAACTTGTAAAAGATAAGAGAGAAGAGAGAAGCTGCCCTAATCTAAATAATACACAGGCAGTGTGCAGAGAGGGGCCTGGAGGGGGGAGATGCATCACAGAACCACAACACTGAAGAACTTGGCAGCCTTCCAGACACAGGCTGACAAGTCTGACAAGAGAGAGATAAGTTGATTTATTACAGAAATGGTGATCGTAGAACGTGCTGCAGTAAGTCAGGACACATTAGAATAGCTTTTGGAACTTGTAGGATGATAAAAAACAGGATGCAATTTTTGTTACGGAGTCTCTTTAATAAGTAAGGCGAGCTAATTCAACAGAAAAGCTTTATGAATCAGCATCATTGTGTTACATGTTACTTCAGGTACCCTTTAAGTGTAAAGGTGGAATTTAGAAATAAAGTACAGTGAAGTAACTATAGCCCCCGTGACCCCTGCAGTGGTGGTGGTGGGGGGGGGGGGGCAGGCAGCTAGGGGGTTGCTAGAGGAGGCCCGGTAGCAAGGAGCATGGGGGTGGGCTGTACATAATAAAGGCAGAGCACAGTGGGTCATACTTATACTTTCCCTGGTCCTGGCGTGATGCATGTATCCTCCACTTCCTTCCAATCATCATGTGGCTTCAGTGTCCGCATGGTGATTGGCTGCCTGCATAGCACATGCAGTTGAAGAGAAAAGTAGAGGATACATACATTACGCCAGCACCAGGGAGAGTATAATTATGCTCCACTGCATTCATACTTTTATGTATACCAGGGGCGTTCCTAGGGTCCCTGGAGATCGGGGGCACCTGTGGGCACAAGGTGAGGGGGGGGGGGGGGCAAAAATGGGCGTGGCCATACAGTGAGTGGGCGTGGCCGTGGGTTGGGCCAAATTTACATGAACTTAGCATCGATGTAAGCTACAGATAACGGGCCTGCCCATCAAAATATTGGATGGAGCCCCATGTCCTTTAATTAAATAATTGACAATCAGTATAGGCATAGATCAAAGATGTATACGCACATACAATTTTGAATGGTCAATCACTGACCAATTTTACCACCCCCATGCAGGAAGTGGGCCAACAGACAATTAATTTGATGAACAGAGCTAAAATTGGCTAATCAAAATTGTATGTGTGTACCAGGCTTTACAGCTACTACTGTACATACTGAAAGTAGCAGGGATAAGCACACTGCAACTAGTTTACTATCAGTACAGGCACAGAGTAACAGCTTATACAGTACATACTGGAGGTAGCAAAGATCAGCACACACTGCAGCTAGTTTACTATCAGTACAGGCACAGAGTAACAGCTTATACTGTACATACTGGAGCTGGCAGAGATCAGCAGACTCTGCAGCTAATTTACTATCAATACAGGGACACAGTAACAGCTTATACTGTACATACTGGAGGCAGCAGAGATAAGCACACACTGCAGCTAGTTTACTACCAGTACAGGAACAGAGTAACATACTGGAGGTAGCAAAGATCAGCACATACTGCAGCTAGTTTACGATCAATACAGGGACACAGTAACAGCTTATACTGTACATCATGGAGGTAGCAGAGATCAGCACACACTGCAGCTAGTTTACTATCAGTACAGGTACAGAGTAACAGCTTATACTGTACATACTGGAGGTAACAGAGATCAGCACACACTGCAGCTAGTTTAGTATCAGCAGTGGTCTCCCCAGATTTTTTTTCCAGCCGGGTGGCAGGAAGTAGTAGCTGGTTGGCATGAAAAAGTAGCCGGTGGGGAGAGATGAAAATGCGGGGCAACTATGCTTACAGCATAGGAGGAGGTGAGCCAATGACAGCCGGGTGGTCACCAAATCTAGCCGGGTGGAGTCTGGGGAGAACACTGATCAGTACAGGCACAGAGTAACAGCTTATACTGTACATACTGGAGGTAGCAGAGATCAGTACACACTGCAACTAGTTTACTATCAGCACAGGTACAGAGTAACAGCTTATACTGTACATACTGGAGGCAGCAGAGATCAGCACACACTGCAGCTAGTTTACTATCAGTACAGGTACAGAGTAACAGCTTATACTGTACACACTGGAGGTAACAGAGATCAGCACACACTGCAGCTAGTTTACTATCAGTACAGGCACAGAGTAACAGCTTATACTGTACATACTGGAGGCAGCAGAGATCAGCACACACTGCAGCTATCAGTACAAGCACATAGTAACAGCCTAGACTGTAATGGGACATGGAGGATGGCGCTCAGGCACAGACACACACAATGGGGCACAGACACACACAATAAGGAATAGAGGATGAAGCGCGCGCGCGCGCGCGCACACACACACACACACACACACACACACACACACACACACACACACACACACACACACACACACACACACACACACACATACATATATGGTACATACATACACAATGGGGAACAGAGGCTGGGGCACTGACAGACAGACAGACAGACACACACACTATACACACACACGCACACACTATACACACACTATATATATATATATACACACACACACACACACACCACACACATTACACAGAGAACAAGCCTGGCAGAGTAAGCAGTACATTACTACCTCCTCCCTGGTCTGGAGTCTGCAGTCTGCCACGCACGGGGTTAACTAGCTGCCGCTGCCGCGGCTGCATACTGTCTGTGTCCGGAGTCCGACCTCCAGGCTGGCTCTGACAGTTCTCCCCCTTACTCTCTGCAGCAGAGGCTTCTTCTCAGTCCCTCTCGGTGGCATGCGGAGGAACAGCGAGGGTCAGCGGGCACCGGGCGGGCAATTTAAAACTGGCTCCTCCGAGATGTCTCCACTACATGTGCAGGGGGCGGAGCTACTCACACTCTCTCCAGCCCCCTGCCTATTCATTCAATCTCGCGCCCCCTGCTTGGTGCTCCTGATTGGGCAGGGGGCGGATGGACAAGGGGACCAGCAGTGCTTCTGAGCGGCGAGCACCGCCCACAACATGGCGGCTGCCGTATTGTGTAAACAGCAGCCGCGCAAAGTAAAAACATTCGTGGCACTCCCGTTGGGCACCCCAGAGCAGTCATTAGGGGCACCCCAAATCCATATCCGTGGCACGTGCCACCGATATGTGACGCTAGCGACGCGCCTGATGTATACCTTTTAATAGTAGGGGGCGCATTGCGAGAATGCTTCTGCCCTGCTGAGTCCACCCCATTATTGCCTGTGTAACTTGCACTGTTTCTTGGCTGTGCAAGTTTTTTCATTGTATTTTGCAGACTTTTCTCTTTTGCTGCATCTGGGCCACTGTAATTTATGGTTACTATGGAGACCATGGAGACCATCCTGCTTACTCATCTCTGAGTTTGGTATGTACTGTCTTGTATTTTGCTTGCAGCGACTGGCTCCTACAGCGCCGGAGGTGGGATATGTACGTTGGGCTGCATCTCCCAGCAGGCTTTGTATTGCATTGTGGTCGCGGTGGCAGTTTGCTCTATAGCATTTGGGGTGGGTGGCGAGTAGTGGACTGCATCTCCTTGCCAGCTTTTATACTGTATGTGTGGAGGTGGTGTTGCTCTGGGTGCGCTCTCCATCATAATCATCTCTGATGCACTCTCTGTACTCTTTACTCTAACTTTATTATGTACACCTCTGCAGGGGGGCCTTGTTAATTGTCGTTACGCCCCGGTACAGTATATATACCCACTCATATGGGGTGAATAAATACAGGAATAATGTGATTTATAAATTGTATTGCTAATATTTAGTAAATTATTGGATCACCTCTACTGACAATGCCCTAAGCTGGCAGCTATATACTTTTGTATCTGTGGCATGAATTATCCTCATGGAGCCTCAAGCCTCATGGAGAAAGAGGGGTCTGCAGCCTACTTTTATTTTCCTACTTTTAAAGCACTTGTTTCCATGACTTATGAGCACGGTCATACGTTTGAAGCCAAACGCTTCTTGTATACAGTTGCTTGATCAAAGCAAACACATGCTGTGGCATCTACACAAAAATTCACTGTACTTAGCAGTGTGTAATTTTCTTGGCTGCTAGTAAACATCAGTACCAAATAAGACTTATAAATTAGATTAACACCATCAGTACCAGATGTGTGGCATTATGCTCTGGATACAAACATGCTATAAAGGTCATAGCTGGCAATCTGACTGCAGTAGAGCTGTGCTAATCTCCACTTCCTAGTGGTAAAAAGCTTGTAACCTTTTGCGCATCTGTTGGCCAGTGAGTGAAGGGCAGCACATTTCTAATGTCTAAATCAAACCTCCCTTCAATGTAATCATTTTCTAATGCCTAACCTTCCTGCCTTTTGTTATATTCTTCCTAACACCCATCCATAACCACCCTATCTAACTAAACACCTCATGAAAGGACTTTATGTAAAGACAGTAAGATACAGTATGTTTCTAAATTCACCTGCAGATGGTCAGATCAGGTTAAACTATAACGTTTTTTTCATGTTGGTAGGTTTCACGCCTCATCCTCTTCCAGTGGATTGAGAAACTAGCTTCATCATACAATCTAAGCATACGATTGTGACAGTTGGCCAGGAGTAAGTTTCCTGTGCAACCAATCAGCTTTTAGATCCTATAATAAACAAGATGTTCAATAAGTTTCTCTGGGCATCTGCTTGAGAGGGTTTTTTTCTACATCTGTTTTGATAACTCAACCTCTCTATCCAGCGCAAAAACAGAAGGTGTATATTTAAAAAGAATCCACACAACTGAAATTAATCCCCCCCAAAAAATCGAGAAAACCACCAAAAATACATAGAGAAGAACTGTTAAAAACTATTGGAAGCTGCCAGAAAAAAAAAAGCGAAGGTGCTTTGTTCAGAGTTAGTTCAAACAATATGCAAGAAATTGGCACGTCTCAAATCTTCTAATGCTTCAGCAATATAATAAATTATCATGGATGGCCACACCCCACACAGATGTTGACTCACCAAATAAAATGATATGAATGGTGTATGTGTATTCTTTGCCCTTCTGGTCAAATATAGGCTGTATGTTTAAAAAGGGCACCGTCTTAATTTGGGTGCTGTGGAAGCTGGTAATAGATTAAAATTACAGCTATTCAGCTATTGGGCACTGGCTAATACCACTAGTAGAATATTATTAATTTTAACCAATATTTTACTATCACTTAACCTAACCCTATTCTCACGCTAACCCTCTCCCTGCCTACTCTTAGTCCCCCCCTGGTTCCACTGCTGATATCAGCCCCACGTTCTGCTGCTTAACCCTCCCTCCACAGATGTTTGGTCTGCCTATAGCCACTATGTATCATGTGCTGCTGGTGCCCAAGTTATACACAGGGCGTTGCTATAGCTGCTGTTAATATTATGGTCTAGGTGTCTCCCATTCTACCGCCCAAAGGCCGGCATCGAAATTACCTGCTTCGTTGTCTCTGTGCCTGTCGTATATTATACGTCTCAGCACACAAGCATTAAAGGTTTTCAAGCTGAGTAGTCACTGAGTCATGATAAAAAGGCATATGACTATGATAGGGATTAGATTGTGAGCCCAATCAGCCAATCAGAATTATTGTTTTGGCATTGGCTTTGGTTTTCCTTGCACTAGTTTAGTTTTTCAAAAAACTGCCTCTGTGTGCCCTGAATTTTCAACTGTTAGAGCACTGATCGGTTCACTTTTTGACATAACCAGTACAGCGACTTGTAATGGGAAAGAAGAAAATTTAATTATTAGAGAACAGTTTACTATATATTATTTATTGCTTTTTTGTTTTTTTTACAGATAAATGTTTGATGCTGATTGAAGGGAAATTCTACACTATGCAAGTTTAGATGGAAACTATTTTTCAAGAATATTCTAGCTACCAAGGAACGTTAGTTAAACCTTATTATTGGCTGTACTCGAACCAAAGCTGCTCCAAATGTCCCTATCATATCAGGACAGGAGAAGAGTCCCGAGTTACGTATAAGGAGTTTTATGAAACTTTTGGATTCCCATATGGGCCGACGATGCAAGAAAACAAGCAACTCCTGTTTTATGAAATAAAAGCCTTTAATGGAGCATTAATCCAAAGAGGCCAGGTCACGAATTGTACAATTTCCGATATCCATGCAGAGTCCTTCCTTTTTGAAAAACAAGGCTACCTGGACTCACTTCTCTGTCTGCATGATTCAATTAGCTACATAACACTTTATGCAAACTTCACACCTTGTAATGAATATAATCACTACTGCATTAGCAAAATATATGACTTGCTGATAAGGTATCCACAGATGCGTTTAGACATCTATTTTTCCCAAATGTACCACACTGAGGAGAATTTTTCTTCTGCACCCTGGAACCGAGAAGCATTAAAAAGCATTGCTGGTCATTGGCCTAGAGTAACAGTGAATCCACTGAGCGATGGCATTTGGAGAACCGTTCTCTACACATTTGTGAAGGAAGTTCCAGAGGCGGCCATGAATCAGCCTATTTTGCCTGTTCGAGCATCTGTGGATAATTACAATGCGTACATGATATATATTATCACAGGAATTAAGCCTTACTTTGTGGAAGATCCTCCGCTGCCTCAACCCAAAGAAAAACCTGAATATCAAAGAGAGAAAATGAAGTATAATGTAGTGCCCCTTCCTCCAAGTGGCTTCCCTCATTATGCTCCATTCTTGGTGCCCTCCATGTCCTTTGCATCTACATTTCCAAACCAAAAAGAACTCATGACTAAACCTAAGCAAGTGGTCCGGCATCTAAACATGCCTGCGGACTTCAGTGAGGAAAGACACTTGAATGAGGTTATACCAAATACTAAGAAAGTTAATCAGGTTGTAATAATCACTGAGCAGGAGGAGAGAGAAAAGAGAAAAGAAAAAGACAATCAGAGGAGAAAAAGGAAAAAATGATTTTAGAAATATTGTCTGAAGGTTTGCTGAGGCCAGATACGTTGTTGTGAATTCGGCAGCTCTTGTAAAAACAAAATCAATTCATCTTTTTTTTTTTTTATTATATTTTTATTAAAGATCAGCAGAAAAATGTTAACAATGTGTCCAAAACACACCATTGATAGCATCTTACAATGTGTAGGATTAGATCTTCAGTTTCTCATGAGATATACTTCAAAACAATATCATTGTATACAGGTGCGTCCATTTGTCCATATGTTATATAATAATGGTGTTATATTAACATAAGTTGGAACCGATCCATTATCAAAGAGATATGTAGCAGGCTTAAAAACATGATAAAAACGATCCCTCTACCCCTTTAACTACCGTACATACTCGCATGCAAGCCGACCCGCATGTAAACCGACCCCCTAACTTTTACCTAAAAAAACATGAAAAAATGATTGACCCTCATGTAAGCCGAAGCCCTGGGGGGAGCAGAGCAGGAGCAATGAATGGAGAAAATGAGATCCACATTTACAATATACTAATTCAAAGGCATAGGTCTGCAGCCTCTAGGTCTGATAAGCGTAGTAGGATAACATCACATCTTACATAAATAGTGGTCAAAGACAGTGTAAACAAAGTACAAAAATATATCCACCAAAGGTAAAATGAGTGGGAGCATATAAAAAGCATGTTTATGCTGCATATAATTGTACAAAACAATGCTATATACAATGTGCAATTAGATAAGCCATGAGGGGGAATCCTATATCCCTAAAGTGCAGCTAATGATATATTACTAAGGTCCAATACTTAGAGAGATGCCAGCGTAAAGTGAGCAGTGAAGACTGTCAGGGGCAGAACTCTGCCGGATACCTGCTTTGCCGCTGTGCGTGTGTGAGACCGCCGCAGCCACCCAGAAAACCATGCCTGCAGCGATGTTTTACCAGCTGATCGGGCCGAATGAGAGCAGGCAGCTGAGAGAACGGATGCGGAGGGCGGAGAGTATAGCTGCCTGCAGCCGCTGGATGTCCGCGACGAGCAGGAGCGATGGATGACCGCACAGAGTAGAAACACAGGAGGAGCGCTCTTCCGTGTTCATAATCTCGCGCTTCCTGCTGTGTCTGCACCTTGTAAACCCATTGGCTGGTAATAGCTGGTAATAGCCAATGGGTTTACAAGGTGCAGACACAGCAGGAAGCGCAAGATTATGAGCACGGAAGAGCGCTCCTGATGTTTCTACTCTGCTGTGTGGTCATCCATCGCTCCTGCTCGCCGCGGACATCCAGCTATCCTACAGCTATACTCTCCGCCCTCCGCATCCGGTCTCTCAGCTGCCGGCTCTCCTTCGGCCCGATCAGCTGGTGAAACAGGACATGGGCACAAAAATAAGTGACTCGCATGCAAGCCGAGACCCCCACTTTTGGGCCACTTTTTGGGGGTCAAAAATTCTGCTTGTATGCGAGTATATACGGTATATACAATTCGGTGTCCCTGTCCCTATTTTCTTCTCTCCCTTAATATTCGGATGTCCCCCTAATATATCTTCTTATTCCAATTTTCCATATTAGATCAGACTTCTTGTTTTCCCAAATAACCTCCTATTTTTTGCTTCAGGTACCAGGTTGTATCTTGTAAAGGTGACATCACACTCAAAATTTGTTCCCTAGAGCATTCCTTCTCCAGGAAATTTCTCCACGTCTTAAAAAACTTTTTTAATGAATGTTTATTTTTCCGCTCCAAATTTAGACATTCCAGATGCATTAGTTGGCCTAATATTTCTTTTAACATATTTAAAGTAAAAGTGGTAGGGGAAAGCCATTGTCTCAATATAAGTTTCTCAGTAGCCAGCAATGTCAGGTGTTCAAATCTGGATAGAGATTTATTTTGATCCCCCCTCAAGAAATCAGGGCTGTGTATCAAACAATAAAAGGAGTGTAGATCTCTTTTATTATCTGTAATTTTTTTGATCAATTTAAGAGCCATTACCCATAATGATTGAATATTAGGACAACTCCAAAGCATATGATTTAAGTCTGGGGAAGTGGAAGAGCATTTAGGGCATCCATGTAAATCAGCAGTGGCCCCTAAGTGGCGATAAGGGCCCTAATCGGAATATACGTTCTATGTAAAACCTTGAATTGCATCTCTCTCCAGTCAGCACTGACAATGCTGCTACGAGTAAGATTCCAAGCTACGCACATAGATTTCTGTGCCTCCTCCACAGGAACCTGAGCCAGATTAGCCCACTAAATCAATTCATCTTAATGGTGCTCATTTGCACCAATGTGCTACATTGCAGCATGTTGTATAAAAGTCCTGAATGCTGCTTTCTAATTAGTTTACCTACCTTTTCCTTCTCTATGTATACGCGTCTTAACCTCTTGAGGACCCTGGGCTTAAACCCCCCTAGTGACCAGGCAATTTTGTTCAAAATTGGCCACTGCAGCTTTAAGGCCAAGCTGCAGGACCGCACAACACAGCAAACAAATGATTCCCCCCCCCCTTTTGTCCCCACCAATAGAGCTCTCTATTGGTGGGGTCTGATCGCCCCTGCAGTGTTTGGTTTTTTTTTATATAAATATTTATGTTATTTTTTTAATTAAATTTCTGTATTTTTTAATGTATCTTATTCCCTCCATCCCTCCCACCCCCCAGGCAGCCAATAACGGCGATCGGCAGTCATAGGCTTCAGCCTATGAGAGCCGATCGCTCTCTTGCCCTCCAGGGGGACAGCCGTGTCACATGGCTGTCCCCAGTACAGCGGTGCTGCCGATCGCAGCGCTGTACAATGCAATTAAGCGGCGGTTTCGCCGTTACAGTCTCCCAAGCGGCAATCGCCGCTCGGAGACTGAAGGCCACCAAGTAGGAGATGCGCGCGCAGCGTGCACGCGATCTCCTGCAAATGCAAGCCCCAGGACTTTACGCCAATCGGCGTTAGGCGGTCCTGGGGCTGCCGCCGCGGCCACGCCCATCGGCGTGTAGCCGTTGGCAAGTGGTTAATTTCTATAAAACACAATGCATCACATATCAAATGCAGGCGAATATGTAGCGGAATTTATGGAGAAGCATTACGCTTTTCCCCAAAATTTTGCATTGTGATTACGATGCGTAATTGTGAATTACGATGCATAATTACGCATAGGTGTAATTTCTGCTCATTACTTATTAGGGATTGTACACATGAAAACTGTATGCCTTGGGCTATGTTTACCATCAGGCACAGTTGGCTTTTCTCAGTGCAAGCTAATACCTTAGTACATAGCAAGGAAATGAGCAGCGCTACTTAAAAACAGACTAGTGCCTACCTGCAAAAGAGTGCAAGCCCCACTTGTGGGGTCGAATACACACCGAGCATACACATGACCCGTCTACCACTAGAGGAGGATGTTGGTTTCCATTAACAGCTTGCATGCAACCTATTAAGTACTCGTCCCTCCCACTGCGAAGAAGTCAATCCTCCATGGGAGGGGCCTAACACTAGTGTTAGGCCCCTCCCATGGAGGATTGACTTCTTCGCAGTGGGAGGGACGAGTACTTAATAGGTTGCATGCAAGCTGTTAATGGAAACCAACATCCTCCTCTAGTGGTAGACGGGTCATGTGTATGCTCGGTGTGTATTCGACCCCACAAGTGGGGCTTGCACTCTTTTGCAGGTAGGCACTAGTCTGTTTTTAAGTAGCGCTGCTCGTTTCCTTGCTATGTACTAATGTAATTCGTTTTTGGTCAGCTGCTCCCACTTAACAGCCATGCTTTTGGTGTATATGCAGAGCTTCCGTTTGGGTTCAAGGTGCGTTTGTAGTTCCTGGGGGGGCTCAGCGCATCTCTGATGGAGGCCATTCGGAGGCGGCCTGGTGTTGCGCTGATCCACCTTTTGCGCAATTTTCAAGCTAATACCTTCCCTACCTTACAGGTGACAGAAATTTATTACTGAAGCTTGCAAAGAGCTTCTAGTCAGCATCCCTTTATTATTGAATACAGTGGCAGACATAGGTTTGTGCAGGCTATGCAGCCAAACAGGGCCCCATGTCCTCTGGGACGTATGCAGCTCCATCACAGTAGGGCCCAGATTATCCTCTAGGTTTGTGTATGTCAGTAGATTGTGAGTGCCTCTGAGGACATTCAGTGACATGACTATGTACTCTGTAAAGTACTGCAGAAAATGTAAGTGATATATAAAAAAATAATAATATTATAGCAGGATGTTACACTATATTGTGAGCTCCTCTGAGGACAGTCAGTGAGATGACTATGTACTCTGTAAAAAGCACTGTTGAAGATATCAGTGCAATAGATACGAAAAATAATATTAATAACCAGCAGACCCAAGCACGTTTAAAAACAGGCTCTAGGTCTGTGTTTTCTCTGTGCACGTGCGCACATCCGCCGCACACCCGGCTGCCCACTCACACGCCAGCCCGGCTTCCTGGTCTCCTCCACCTGTCTGGGAGGCTGGGTCCGTACTGCGCATATGCGCAGTAGCAAAAAGCAGGGACCCAGCTACACAGGACAGCGTGACGCAGGGACACAGGGGTTTTATTATAGAGGATAATGGTATGCTAGTTTATTGACCATTTACATTTTTACAAATTTTCATCTGAGCTGTGATAATTGCTTATATCCCAGTATCCCAGTCATGTATGATTCACCAAGCTGCGCTGCTAAGCAGCACAGCTTAATGTGAAGGAGTTCCCCCTCTCCCTGCCTTACATAGCAGCGCTCGCTTTTATGTAAGGAGCGTGCCTTCCTTAGTTACACGCATTGCTTACATAGCAACGCGCATAACTTTAACTGCGGGTGGCCCTGTAAAGTATCGTTACCGCGATATTTCACTAACAGCCGCTACCATGTTAAATTGCATCGTTGTAACTATGTAATTTAACATAGCTGCTGTTAGTGAAGTATCACAGTTGAATAGATACGATTGAATAAATTCTATTTATGCTTGTCATCCTGGCCCTGTGCATTGGGTTGGGGAGGAAGGAGTGCCTTCATTATAGAGGGTTAGTGATGGTGACAACCCTCTCTAAAAACTGCCTCGCAGATATGGTAGGATGTAATATGTTGCCAATTGGGCTATTTAATGTAA
Organism: Hyperolius riggenbachi; assembly: GCF_040937935.1. Lineage (NCBI taxonomy): Eukaryota > Metazoa > Chordata > Amphibia > Anura > Hyperoliidae > Hyperolius > Hyperolius riggenbachi. The sequence continues at coordinate 161,835,826 of NC_090651.1, forward strand.
TGCTGTTCAACCTCATTGTCACTAGACTAATCCATACATATGAGGTAAAAGGACATTGTAAACTGTTAGGGCCCCCTCACCCTGCATTTATTTCACTTCATTTTTTGGGATTTGTGCAATTAGGGATTTGCTGACTTTGCAGTAAGCTGGTATTTCTCACTGGAAGCAATCTAATAATAAATGACCAGCACACCAAGCACAGATTTGCTAAGTAAATTGTAGTTGTATTGAATCAAAAATGTAAATAGGTACAAAAGAAAGCATGTACAGCTGAACAGTCAATAAACATCATTAACTGAGTAGTTTAGTGCTGCAGCAGCCTGAAAGGACTATCCAGAACCCTTTGAGAAAGGTAGACGAAACAGCGCTGTCAGGGCTCTTGGTCATTTCTGGAAAGTGTCTGCAACACCTCAACCAAATAACTGAGTGTGCTAGGGCTCAAAAGTTTACAAGAGCAATTATATGGTAGAGGAAGAAAGCCCTTAAAAAAATAGCACCTCCTACAGCAAACTTTGAAAAAGTATAACAAAAATCTTTATTCAACATTAGGTATAATAATAATAATAATGACAATACTGATGATTCAATAAAGAATAAAACCATTTAAAAAACAAGCAAATATTCCAACATGATCCCTGCTGCATATGAAACAATCACTCTAAATGCAATATATTGTATAATGACACAATGCTGCTGTCAGATATAAAACCCCCAGTAGGCTCAATATTGAGGCCAACAGGGGGAGAACCCGGGTTCAGTATACAACCTAGTGTGATGCAAGACCAATAAACAACACTTGTGCATTGAAACCTAAAAAATAAACACATAAATAAATATCACATATATAAAATTATAAAATAAAGTGCACAATTGCTATCCAGATATACAGTATTAATAGTGATAAGATGCCTAGTAGAAAATTAAGGCAAAGGAGCAGCCCATAGTAAAAAGAGCATAAAGTGGAGTAGTGCAAAAAATAGGAGATACTTAGCCCAGAAATGGTGAAGTCAATCTCAGCAGCACAGCAGGGAACAAGGAATCCCCTTAGAGGACAAGATCCCATTAGTTCCGCGAGCGTCACCTCGCTTTATCAAGGAGAGAGGGCTCTTGGTCATGTGATACTCACGGTTCACTTGTATTTATTTCGCTCCTTACTGTCATTGAGCGCTCTGTATGCTCCAGTTGCTATATATCTATGGACTCAATGCATGTAATGTATATGCTGGGATCACACTCAGTATTTATATTTTTGTGAACCTGTTGCTTTACTGTACATTTTGTATATCCTCTGTGTTTCACAGTTAATGTTTGACTGTTCAGCAGTACATGCTTGCTTTTGTACCCATTTCGATTTTTGATTCAAAACAACAACTATTTACTTAGCAAATCTGTGTGCGGGTCATTTATTATTAGATTGCTTCTTGGGTCTACGGTCCATTTTACCGATCCAGCACCCACTTGTATATTACGCTACTTGATTGTTATTATGCAAGAAGTTGCATCAGGTGTGCAGACCTATTTTTGATTAATATTTCTCACTGGAAGCCCATATAGCGGTAATGCAATGCAGTGCAAGACAGTTACTGAATGCTGAGTTTTAGTGTGGATCACAATACTGATTCTGTTCCAGGGAACAATTTGTTTATTAATGGTTCTGAACCACGCTGATTGAAATCTACGCCCTGTTTGGCACCTGTTATCCCTGCCAGGGTGTGGTGTTCGATTAGCCCTCCGCACGCTACCACCGATCGCGCCACTCACTTGCCGCAGCAGCTTACTCACCCTTCCATTAGTATCATGACAGAGCTCTGTGAGCTGGTCAGGAGCTGATTTCATTGGCTGATCAAATGATCACTGTGAGCCAATCATCATTACAGGGTCAGGTGCCAATGAAATCAGCTTTTGACTGGCTCCCAAATGGTCCCATTTGGGCTCACCTGGACAGTTGTTATTCAGAACTATGGTAAGTGCTGCTTGGGTTGTTATTTTGTTGATTGTTGCAAGGAAACAAAATCACATTAATTATTTAATTTGTTTATACCTATTTTTGTGAAATGTCTCTCTTATAAAAATGTGTTTTCCCCCTCTTTTCTGATAGATTACTGTGTTAATGTGGCAAAGTTTCATAGATGTAAAGTATCATGGACTATTCAGTTTTACATCTGTTCTGTTTATTTAACATGCTTGAACAATTCTAGACTGCCATTAACTTCTGCACAACCCTGGGCTACAGTGCGCCCCAATGGGCCTCTGATTGTTAAGATGACACAACCCTCCATCCCATGTCATTATGCTTAAGTGGGGCCCAGTAGCTGTCCTGTGATAGCTGAACTTTTAGGTATGGAAATCCAAGCTCCTTTCCTTCTTCACATCAGACATTGCTGGTTTGTGGCTCAGTTTAAAGGCATGCCAGAAAGTCCAGTAAGCACAAAACAAACAAACAAACACAGAACACTTATATCGCGCTTTTCTGCTGGCGGACTCAAAGCGCCAGAGCTGCAGCCACTAGGACGCGCTCTATAGGCAGTAGCAGTGTTAGGGAGACTTGCCTAAGGTCTCCTACTGAATAGGTACTGAACAGGCAGAGCTGAGTCTCCTGTGTCAGAGGCAGAGCTCTTAACCATTACACCATCCAGCCAACCAAAAGTAAGACAGGCATGTGTGTAAGCTTAATGGTGCAGCCTTATGTAGTTATTTTTCTTTGGTGATTTAAGGGCACGTTTAGTAAAAAAAAAAAAGGTAGATACTTACATCAGTAGAGGGAAGCCACTGTATAGTTCATAGGCTTCCATGACCCCTGCATTCCTCCACTGGGACTTTCTTTCAGGCAGGGGTCACACTTGTCTTTCAGTTTCTACACTTTTCAGAAAACTGAAAGACAAATGTGACCTCTACCTTACAACAGCTAATGTAATTTATAGAGAAAACTGACAAATTGCGCAAGATGTCAGTTTTTTTTCTGCATGCGAAATCTGCATTAAAGTGTGACCTAGCTCATTGATTAACATGAGTTCTCAGTTGAAGTCAGTTTTTCTGTACAGAAAACGCGTACGAAAGCCGGTAAGTGTGACCCCTGCCTAAGAGATGCTGTCAAAAGAAACTGCTCATCTTTTAAGAGATGCTGTCAAAAGAAACTGCTCACAGAAGATCCTTTCATTGGATGATGGGGAGGACATCATTCACTACCCAGAAGAATAAGCACACACTTCAGGTGCTAACTGTTTAGCACACCTGTGCTAAACAGTTTGCACCGCTTTGTGAATCAGGCCCTATGTATTGGCATTAAAAGGCTTAAAAGCGCCTTCAAAAGGCACCAAAATGCTGACAGCAAAAGGCAGCGTTTTAGCCTTTTCTACCGCTGCCTCTCTAAAGGCTGGAGCTGGGAGGGGAGGGTGCAGCTATTCACAATGCATGTTTATTTATTGCAGTGTGCATTTCACTCAGAGCTCTGTCAAAATAATATAATCAAAAATTCAAAGTGAACCAAATGTTACTCTTGAAAAGAGCAAGTGAAGCACGGCGTGTTAAAACTATTGGTTTGTTTTACTATTTCTTGATGATTTTGAAGTGCTGATTAATAGCAGAACAAGTTGTATACACTGTAAGTGGATGAATAACGTAAACAGTTTTCTTCACTTTCTGATGCATTTTTCAGATTGAAACTTACCACTTCCTTACATTGGATTAAAAATGAAGACATGCTTACCTAAATAGACCTTGTAGTAGACTAAAGCGATGACACTAAATACAGCCCTATGTAATGCTGAACCATCTTCCAACACAAATGGATGGACTGGCAAGGGCATACCGTACATTTCAAAACTTTTCATGCTAATTTGAGCGCGGAAAAAAAAAATAGCTAAGGGAGAATATAGCGTTAGTACAATATCAATAAATGTACCAGTATTCTACTACTTATATTTGATGATATTTCATTATGACCTAACCTCTCCCTAATCTCACACAGAACCCTCCCCTGGTGGGAAAATAATAACCCCACTAACCACCTTCCAACTAATAACCCCCCCTCACACACAATTAAAAGCCCTCCTACAACTAAAACCCCCCTAACCTCCTTCTAACTAAAAACTTCCTTAAACCCTTGCAACAAAAATAGTTGCCCTCTAAATATTCAGAGCCGGGGCCACCTGCTAGGCAAACTGCTGCTACTAGTAGTAGTAGTAGTACAATATTGTTATATGGCTACTCCCACTCATATGTCTGCACACATTTTCATATAGTAACTGCAAAGAATACAGTGTGTTTATATTGCTGTATTGTCTGCTCTCATCAGGAGCTATAGCTTGTTCATTTGCCTTTTGCAGTATTCTTGCCTTCTATTTTACAAATCAGAGCTGCAAAGTCACATTGTAGTAGCTAAGGTGAGCTTTGACAAAGAAACAGCTGTGAGTCATCAGCATGTGTTGTGTGCAAAGTGACTGTCCTATAATTGACCATTCAGAAAAATAATAAGAAAACATATCTTGTTCACTTATTCTGTTGTAACCACAGCTCAGCCAAAAATGGACTGGGATACCTCCCTTCCAAGCCATCTGGGAGTCACCTTGTTAAAGGAGACCCACTGATGCCATCATGTACACCCCCTTCCGGGGCTTAGCCTAACCTTCTCCTGAACACCCGAGGTGGGGCCCTTGTCCATGGTACGGCTTAGGGGAAGAGGGGAAGGCTTTGCCACCCATCTCTTCCAGAGCCCTCCATATCATGGACCATTTGGGCTGGTATAGGCCTGCATGGGTAAATAGGGGTTAAAGAGGCTTGGAAAAGGGTGGCTACATCATTTTGGTATTATTGTTTATTTTGTTATGCAAATAGGTGTATTTGCCAGGGAATCTTTATAAAGTAGTATTGCAGCTGTACAGCGTTTCCCAGCAAAAGTGTTTCTGCTTGCCCCGAGGTAGCATACCCGGGCAGGAAATACACTACTTTTGCTGGGAATATATGTAAAGCTGCAATACCGATGGTAAGATACATTATCTGTCCTAAAATTGCATATTAAAAACCTTTTTTTCTATTGTAACGTTAAAATCAATTTTCTCAAAAAAATACAAGGTGTTTAATTTTTTATTTGTTCCCACAATTCTCTACCTAAAATATTATTCTCTAACAATATTCTCTGGTGCTGGGTACACATGGTACGATTTTCCATGCTATTTTCCAAACCGGTCGTTTTTTCCACTGGATTCTCTTATCTTCGCTTGTTTTTCTTATCTTTTTACATTCACTTCTATGAGAAATCGAGCGCAGAATCGATCGGGAGTAATATCGGCCATGAGGGATTTTATCAATCGGATCCATCTATCGCACGGAAAATCGTACCGTGTGTACCCAGCATTACATCTCTACCTACATACTTTGCAATTACTCACTAAAGATCGCACCATTGACTTCAATATAAAGCAAACTTTTAATCCGAATTCAGACAATTTCACGTAAAAGTTTGGTAAGTGAAATCAACCCTATTCACTGTGAGACCAGAAGTCTTGTATGCTCATCCCTACCAAGAAATCTCTCTGCAGCTAAAATGTCAATAATGCATGTGGTTTCATTTCAAGTGGCACTTCACACTTTTAAAATGCCTTAATACTGCATGCAAGTCCAGTCCCACACTGCAAATTCGATTTGCGATTCTGATTTGCGATTCTGATTTTCCCTGGATGCTATCAAAGTAAGAATAAAAACACAGAAAAAAAGCAGCATGCAGTACTGTTATAAAATCGGAATCGCATGTAAAATCGCACCAAAATCAAAATGTAGTGTGCAAGAGGCCTAGTGGTCAAACTATTTCCCTTAATGCTTTTGGTAATCCTCCTGATCACCAAGTACAAATGCCTAGTACTTCTTTGAACAAAGCCAATTGTTAGTTCCACTTTTCCTCAATAACGATAATATTTCTCAAGGAGTAAAACAAGAAAACAATGTATTTATTGTACTTCACTTAAATTACGTTTGATGAATAAAAACAACAAGTTTAATTTCCTGAAGGGCTTTCCTCTGGGTCTCTTGTGCTAAAACTGCATGGCTGTGCACCACTTGTCTTTCCATGTGTGTTCATTAACTAACTTGCTTCTTGCGGCTCTTCAAGGACTTACGAGCTGAAATAAAAAAAAAAATTGAATTACCTTAGTGCACTATTAGAGCTCTGTGTAGACGATCTGTGCCTCCCTTGTACTTTCCAGACCCTTTGTTATCTTAATCCTCTTATCATTACAGGCCCCGACCCAGCCCAGGGTCGCCTTATCTCTGGGCACTACAATCGCCGCTTTAAAATCCCTCTGCCTGCTTAGCTCAAGGAGACGTTGCTGCGTAGGATTACAGCCCTGCTAGCAGCCCATCGTCACTCCGTACACTGAGTCATAAATCATGTGGGCGTCACCACATGACCGCCCACATGACTGACTTCACTTCATGTCAGCTGAGCCCAAATCTCCATTTCTACAAATCTACATTCCAAATCTACATTCCAAATCTCCTGTAAACAAATGCTGTTACTAGGTTACTTCCACGATCTCTCAGCGTCCCTATTCTGTGCTGGCTTGAAGTGAAATCAGTCATGTGGGCGGTCATGTGGTGACGCCCACATGATTTATGACTCAGTGTACGGAGTGACGATGGGCTGCTAGCAGGGCTGTAATCCTACGCAGCAACGTCTCTTTGAGCTAAGCAGGCAGAGGGATTTTAAAGCGGCGATTGTAGTGCCCAGAGATAAGGCGACCCTGGGCTGGGTCTGGGCCTGTAATGATAAGAGGATTAAGATAACAGAGGGTCTGGAAAGTACAAGGGAGGCACAAATCGTCTACACAGAGCTCTAATAGTGCACTAAGGTAATAAACTTTTTTATTTCAGCTCGTAAGTCCTTTAACTCCTCCCTACATGTTTTGTCATGGTAATGTGACTCAACAGGTGATACCAGCCAAGTCCATGCGACATCCTTATTATTAATAACCCTCCCTTTCTCTTTGATGAGTGCTTTTTCAACTCCTAATTGATCAATACTCCTCCTTTACTTTTCCATTATCTTATTCCTCCACAGCTCTAATTGTGGTATACCTAGACCAGGCATGGGCAAACTTGGCCCTCCAGCTGTTATGGAACTACAAGTCCCACAATGCATTGTATGAGTCTGACAGCCACAGTCATGACTCATAAAGGCAAATGCATTGTGGGACTTGTAGTTCCGTAACAGCTGGAGGGCCATGTTTGCCCATGCCTGATCTAGACGCTAACCTCTTCCTACCACTAAGATATTTGGTTCAGAGTTGGGACACAAGCTTCAAAACATTTCTTCATCCCCAAGCACCTTAAAGCAGGCATTATAAGTTCACAGAAAACATTTCCCCTTAAAGCGGTATAAAATCTTGACATAATATTCAATAAAAACATGTTTTCCTACTTTTTATATGCCATCATATTTGCATTTGTGCATACGTATTATTGTTCATTTAGAAATTACAAGTTCCCAAAAGTACACTTTTTTGCTTTGAGAGCTGCCTTTATTTTATTCTGCATTTATTTTATTTATTATTTTTGTTTTTATTTTATTCATAACTGGTTTTATTCATCTTGAAGGCAGAAATGCTTTCAGTGTCTCTCTGTGTCCAGGAGCTTTTGCACCGTCAGAGAATGTGTCACATTCCTCACTTGATACAATTAAGTAAACACAAGATAACATTATCTGCACTTTGGATGCGTCCAGATTTCTCTGCACTAAACGTTCAAGCTCTGTGTTTAACTAATTGAATGCCGTTCTAGTAAAAAAAATGGTGGTAGTATATAATATGCTGTAAATCATTTTTTAGAGCAAATAAGAAATGCTGGGTTTCATTCCACTTTAAGGTCTGTACCCACTACATGATTTTTGCAGTTATTTTCCCCATGACAAGTAACTTTTTCCATGACAAGAGATCGTTTTTTGCAAAATCATGTAACATCGTTTAACTAAAATTAATTAAATCATGTATAGTGATGGATCCCCTTACTGATGATTGCTCTGATCCCCACTGACTCCAGCTAAAATTACAGGGATTGTTTACAGTGTCATCCACACCTGTCGTTTGTGCCCATGGTATGCGATTGGGGAAGATAGATCCGGGAACACTCCCATCCTATCACTCCTATCCGCGTCACCACGTATCCCCCGACTCATCTTCCAGTGGGTATTTAGATTTAGTCCCTAACAATTATGCAACTCACCAAGTCTCTGCAATCCCAGGGGACAATAAACAATGTGTATGGGGGGTTAACTGGCATTTAACGTAAGCATAAGTAATGAAACAGAGGCATGGGGAGTAATAAAAACACATATAGGGTCATTCAAATCCTAAGTGGACAAACCATGACACGTAAATATGATTTATGTTCCTATACCACACAATCACCCCAAATGTTTCTGTTAGCTGTGTGGGGAGCAACTGTTACTTACTAGATTGAATAGTGTTATTATAATAATTATTATGATGTATTTATCTAGCACTGTTGTCTACACACACACAGATTTGTGGAGGATTCTTGGGAAATGCAACAAAGTTCCAGCAGATGGCAGTCATGATCCTCTCTTGGAGGAAACTTGAAAGCTTTGTTTCTGAAATGCAGTAACAAAATATGCTTTAAAGCACAGTTGTGGTTCAGCCCATTGAACTGTTCCATTGTTCATGCAGCTTGAGAGAAATACTGAAAAGCCAGTTAGACCTTTTCCTAAGCCATGTCTTAAGACTGTGTTCTTCAACTCACTAAAATTGTATTAAAGTTAGGCTGAATTCAGGAAGAAAGTTTAGGATGTATTTTTCTAAGGACATTTTCACACAGCTGGTAATTCTACCACTTCTGCTACTAAAACATAACCTCTGTGCAGACACAGAACCAAGTACAGGAGAAACAACAGATGGAGCATCCACATTAGCATTTGTTTTTGATGTTACTGGATCCATGTATGATGATTTAGTTCAAGTGATTGATGGGGCATCCAAAATTTTAGAGACTTCTTTAAACAGACCGAAAAAGCCTCTTTATAATTTTGCACTGGTACCATTCCACGATCCAGGTAAGAAAAACGTTCTTTTTTTTTTACTTTAATTATATAGCCAATACCATTGTACATGTGTATTTTACTTTTACAATAGTGAAAATAGTATTCTTATGTACCGTAACTTAGCTATTGCAGCTTTTAAGTTCTGATTATGTGTCTGGCAGAGCTTTTAGAAAACAATAACAAGATGTTTTATTTACATTTAACAAAATTGTAGAATCAGTATGTCTTCATTTTTTTCTTTTTAAACTTATCTGAAAACATATTTTTGGATGTTCACAACATTCATTGATAGAGACTAGAAATATTTCTTCTGCTAGTCAGGAAGTTCTGAATGGTTTCATGTTACATTTTCAGTTGTTACCGTGTGTAAAGTTAAGTTTCCCCCTAAGTAATAGGTAACAGAATCTACCATGCGTCTGGCAGGATGGAGTAAATTATTTAGAACATGGAGGAGCTACTACATAGTCATGCTGATATTGTCAACTCTTTCATCTATGTTCTTGTAAGTTACTAAACTAATATTATAAAGCAGCATGACATCACAATTACTGCAGAGCTCACATTGTATTCCACGTTTCTTGAACTTTTAAGTGTAAAATTTCCTTCTTCTTTTTTTTTTTTTAACTGTAAAACTGTAGATATTTTTTAATTCACAGTGTGTGGCTATATAATCTTATAATGATAGAATTCAAGTGTGCAAAATAGAATGCTGAATAGAGGTGAAGAAAATGGTGCTGTACAAAATGAACCAGGAGAATTACTTATGTATGAAAAAACAAAGATATTGTGAAACCAATGCTGCTTTATAATGAACTAATTACTCACTTTTAAAATATTTAGTTTACTTTCTGTCTCATTCTCACTAAATGCTTCAAATACTCTGTGACCCTAAGCTGTCCCCTGGAGAGGAAGATAAAGGCAGTAAGAAAAACATGACAGATATTCTATCTCTTCCCAGATAAATCATTACTATATGCCCCTGGAGAAATTTACCACACTTCCTGTCTGGACAGGAAGTGTGAAAAGATCCCCCTTATACAATTAAAAACAGAAATAAACCCCCAAGAATTATAAATGTAGCCTTTCCAAAAGTAAAAGTGTTGAATGAAATTGGGCTTTACAGCCCAGCATCAAACAGAATATTGATCATAGAACAATGTACAATGATTCCAAGTGGCATTTGGGTAATTTGGTACAAATGTGGTGTGCAGCCAGTAAATAGGCATCACATTCCTACATGATTATGAAAATGGTTACATGTAGTGGTCTAGTTACAAGTTAATAGTATAAAGGCATTGGCAGTTTGTCAAAGCATATCCAAAATACTGAACAAAGAATGCAATTATGCATGGATGCACAGCGATGCTTGTTGTGTACGCACATGCATCTTTGGGTGGGAGTAGACTTTGGGCAGAGGTAGCATTCACTTTGTAGGCAGCAGGGGGGGGGTTTGCTTTGTAGACAGTGGTTGTGGTGTGCGCCTCACATTTCCATTGTTTAGTGTATATGTTTTACGATTCTTTTGAAGAAGAAGGACTGAAGAAGAAGGACTTTGCCACAGGCCCTCATTTTTAAACCAGCACAATAGGGAGTATGGTAAAACTATATAAAATATAGCTAATCCACAATCCACAGTGACAGTGATTTGACACATGGATCCATATTTTTGGCAGGTTAATGCACTCGTAACTGTTAATTACTTAGGCCAGTAGTACTATTTTCCTCTTATTTGAGTGTTCATAAATTATTTCTTATATGTGGAAATCACTGAAAACTGATAAAAGTAACTACATGAACAAGTAATAGAGTCAATTTTGCTATGATTTATACTGTCTGTTAAAATCAATTTGGGTCTAGGCTTTACTGACTGTGCCATTTCCAAATGTTTGGATTTGGTGGTAAACCTGCTAGAGACTGACATATTCGCTAATTTTATTTTCTTCAAAAAAGCCTAGGCTTGTCAGAAAAAGTCTTTAGTTATATAGATAAGTGCTCATCAATGCTTGCATAGGCTGCATATATGTTCTTAACAACAAAACAGGGAGCCCCCCTTCAGGTTTGAACTCACCGGATGTTGCGGCCTATTCAGGCCCAAGATCGCGTTTGGGTTATTGGCCACCCCACAGCCTCACTGGCAATCCACCTCAAGCAATATTCTAGATTTTAATGGACAGCGAGGAGAGGGCCAGCTCTCCTTGCTGTCCATTAAAATCTGGAATATAGCTTGAGGTGGATTGCCAGACATGGGTCTAGATGCCCAAATTAAAGATTTATGCTGTCATTTAATACTGAGTAAACTTAATTTAGAGATAAACTTAAATTTAGAGTAAACTTAATTTAGAAATAAAAAGTCTCTGATTGACTGCAGCTTAGCTGACAATGATATGGAGGCCACTAAAGCCCCACACACTCAACAGCAGCGTTTTATGCAGCACAATTATCAAACAACTTTTGTTGTGAAACAAGTTGAACAACCCAAAAAAAGTTGCTTGCTATTGTTCAAAGAACTGATAAGACTGATAAGCCGTCAATCCAACAGTTGTAAAAAAATAAGTTGCTTGCTATTGTTCAAAGAACTAAAAAGACTGATAAGCCGTCAATCCAACAGTCGGATTGATGGCTTATCAGTCTTATCAGTTCTTTGAACAATAGCAAGCAACTTTTTGTGTTGTTCAACTTGTTTTACAACAAAAGTTGTTTGATAATTGTGCTGCATAAAACACCGCTGTTGAGTGTGTGTATGAGGCTTCAGAAGCTTTTTTTTTACATCTGAGGGCCTACTCCTACAAAATAATAGGCTGCAAAAGCCTTTACTGTATGCATACAGTTAGGCTCAGAAGCCTCCTTTAATTGTCCTGACTGTGGCAGATGTCAAAATGTCAGAACTCGTGTACCACACATCACTGCTATTTGGCTCTATTTGGCCCAAAACAAATAGCTGATATTTGGGACTACTCAACCGATACACTCATTACCATCACATTGGTAATATCAAACATATTTTATGCATTCTTAAGAATAACCAGCAGTTCAGGAAATATAGAGTGTAGATGTGAAAGTGAAAGTAAAACTAGTATAGTTGCTCATATTTTCCTTTGGTTATTGAAACAATGAGGGTATTGTAATGTGCTAGCCATCACTTAAGGCTGAAAGTTTTGAATTAGGTTTATACTGTTTATTGGCTAATTTTAAAAGAGTAAATAGTGTTACTTTTTTCAGACCTGTGTAGTGAACATAATTTTGGGTTGTTCCCACTCTACATCCAGAAAGGTGTGCTGGCATGTTTAAATAAGATCAAGATAGATAAGGCATTTGGCCCAGATGGCATCCAACCCCAGATATTAAAGGAATTGATTTCAGTTCGCTTTATTTTATTTTCTGTGATTCTCTTTCAAGTGGATCAGTTCCTTATAACTGGTGTACAGCTGATGTTTTCCCCTTATTCTAGAAGGGAAACAATCAGAACCAGGAGACTATAGATCTGTAAGTTTAACATCAGTTGTGTGTAAAGTGATTGAAGGTATCGTATACTGAATTATGTAGCACAGAATAATCTTATTTTAGTTAAACAGCATGGTTTTGTTAAAGACAGATCCTGTCTCACAAACATGCTGTAAGGCCTAGTGGATCCACTGTCTTATTATCAGTTCTTATGCCCCAATCTTCATAGCAGTCTTTACCCTATGTGACGCATCCCCGCTCAGCCTCAGGTGACAAACTGCATCTACCCAGGACACAGTTACACCCAGGCCATAATGCACAAGATATAGGTTAGGACAGTGTTACCACCAAGGCCAACCAGGTAGTGGTACTGACAATACTGAGGAATATCTGTAAGAGTGGATGCGCTTGTGGAGGAGACAGCCCAGATTAAAGAAAGATTAAAAGACAAGATACAGAGAGGAAGGTTGCTCAGAGCGACTGCAACTCTGAGCTTCTGTCAGTTGCCACAATAAACAAGACAGACAGGAAAGGACATTTACCAATCCAATCACTACCATAGAGATGGTAAATGTCCACACAGAACAAACAGGACTAGACAAAACAGGAAGGAGCTTCACCAAGAACAACTGCAGCTATGGTATCTTCCACATGGCAGAACTAGAAGAAGCATCTGCCAATCACATGGCCATATGGGACATATGTGCCTTCCCATATGGCACATATCAACATAGCCTTATGGGAAGGCACATGGCAGATACAATTTAATGTTGATAAATGTAAAGTCATTTGCCTTGGATGTACCAATGGTAGAACACCATGTAAAATAAATGGTATACAGCTGAGAACATCAGACTTGGAGTAGGACTTGTCAATAATGGTCGACAACAAGTTAAATAATCATATACAATGCCAAGCAGCGGTAGCTATAGCAAACACAATTCTGAGATGTATAAAAAAGGAAATAAAATTTTGAGATGCTAGTATACTACTTCCTCTGTATAAATCACTTGTGAGGCCACATCAAGTGTATGGGATACAGTTTTGGGCACCACACTATAGAAAGGACATCCTAGAATAGGTACAAGATGGGCAACTAAACTAATCAGAGGGATGGAAGATCTCACTTACCAAGAAAGATTGGACAAACTTTTGTCCCAAGGATTGTACAACGAATAAGGGGACATGATTTGCATTAAGAGGAAAAATGTGTTTGCCATTTAGAAAGGGGTCCTTCACAGTAAGAGTGGTTAAAATCTGGAATATCTTGCCTCAGGAAGTAGCTATGGCAAACTCTACATCTGCATTTAAAGAGGACATTGAAGGGCATTGAAGGGCATTCACAGCTATAATTACTAGTTAACTCCCAGGATAGTTGATTCAGGGATTTATCTGACTGCCATCTTGAGTTGGGAAGGATTTTCTCCCTTTTAAGGCTAAATGGCCCAGGCCTTGTTAGGTTTTTCACCTTCCCCTGAGTCAACTGGGATATGTGTGGGTTCAGGACAGTGTTTTTTTTTTCCTCTTTGAACTTGATGGGTGGATATCTTTTTTCAACCAAAAAAAGAAATACGCTGCTAACAGGATATCATTTTGATAGCTGTTAAAACAAGTCTGACTTATAAAATAACTTAGAAGATTGTTAATTGTCTTACGTCCAAAAAGGGTGCCCGGAAATTTGGGCGCCCAGGAAACCTGATAGATTTTATTCTACTATTGTGTAAAATACTATCATAAAATTACAGTATTAACCTCTTTCAATTTCAGGGTGTAAATTTCACATCCTAATTGGCCACCCTGTGCATTCCAGGATGTGGAATTCACACCCTGCAGTTAAATTGCTACCGAACGCTCCCGCGCGTGCATGCTTCTGTCGTTCCCGCACTTGCACATGCTCGTGCACATTCTTGTGCACGAGCGTGCATTGATTTAACAGTGAATGAGTGCTGCTACTAGCAAAAAAAAGTATTAAAGTGACAGTGTGTGTGACCTATACTTATCCATAAGATTAGTGAACACCAGTAATGGCTACTGCCTGTAGCGATTGGATGCGGTTGCTGGAGTGACAACTCCAGGACCCAACAGTGTACATATGGATCGCTGTGATGTTGCTTAGCGATGAATCTGTACAACACTGGGGTCCCCAAATTGTGCACCATAATGGTACACCACCAGGGGCGTAACTAGAAATCACTGGGCCCCCCTGCGAACATTTGGATGGGGCCCCCCCATAGGTGCCAAATAATCGTAACGGGGCAGCGTTTCACTGTAAATTAATTGTAAAGTGGGCAGCATTTTACCAGACAATCGTAATGTGGGCCAGAAAATCGTAATGTGGGCAGAGTTCACCAGAAAATCGTAATGTGGGCCTTTAGAAAATCAGAATGTGTGCAGAGTTCACCAGAAAATCGTAATGTGGGCAGAGTTCACCAGAAAATCGTAATGTGGGCACCAGTCACCAGAAAATCGTAACGTGATCAGCAGTCACCAGAAAATTGTAACGTGGACAGCATTCACCAGACAATCGTAATGTGGGCAGCGTTCACCAGAATATCGTAATGTGGGACAGAAAATCGTAATGTGGGCAGAGTTCACCAGAAAATCGTAATGTGGGCAGCGTTCACCAGAAAATTGTAACATGGACAGCATTCACCAGACAATCGTAACGTGGGCAGTGTTCACCAGAAAATCGTAATGTGGGCCAGAAAATCGTAATGTGGGCAGCGTTCACCAGAAAATCGTAACGTGGACAGCATTCAGCAGACAATCGTAACGTGGGCAGTGTTCACCAGAAAATCGTAATGTGGGCCAGAAATTCGTAATGTGGGCAGCGTTCACCAGAAAATTATTGGCAGCAGTCACCAGAAAATCGCCATGTGGGCAGCAGTCACCAGAAAATCGCAATGTGGGCAGCAGTCACCAGAAAATCCTAATGTGGGCAGCAGTCACCAGAATATCGTAATGTGGGCAGCAGTCACCAGAAAATCCTAATGTGGGCAGCAGTCAGTCACCAGAATATCATAATGTGTGCAGCACACACCAGAAAATCCTAATGTGGGCAGCAGTCACCAGAAAATCCTTATGTGGGCAGCAGTCACCAGAAAATCCTAATGTGGGCAGCATACAGCAGAAAATCGCAATGTGGGCAGCAGTCACCAGAAAATCGCAATGTGGGCAGCAGTCACCAGAAAATCCTAATGTGGGCAGCATACAGCAGAAAATCGCAATGTGGGCAGCAGTCACCAGAAAATCCTAATGTGGGCAGCAGACACCAGAAAATCGCAATGTGGGCAGCAGACACCTGAAAATCACAATGTGGGCAGCAGACACCTGAAAATCGTAATGTGGGCAGCAGACACCTGAAAATCGTAATGTGGGCAGCAGACACCTGAAAATCGTAATGTGGGCAGCAGACACCTGAAAATCGCAATGTGGGCAGCAGACACCTGAAAATCGCAATGTGGGCAGCAGTGACCAGAAAATCGTAATGTGGGCAGCAGACACCTGAAAATCGCAATGTGGGCAGCAGACACCAGAAAATCGTAATGTGGGCAGCAGACACCAGAAAATCGCAATGTGGGCAGCAGACACCAGAAAATCGTAATGTGGGCAGCAGACACCTTAAAATCGTAATGTGGGCAGCAGGCACCTAAAAATCGTAATGTGGGCAGCAGACACCAGAAAATCATAATATGGGCAGCAGTGACCAGAAAATCGCAATGAGGGCAGCAGTGACCAGAAAATCGTAATGTGGGCAGCAGACACCTGAAAATCGTAATGTGGGCAGCAGACACCAGAAAATCGCAATGTGGGCAGCAGACACCAGAAAATCGCAATGTGGGCAGCAGACACCTGAAAATCGCAATGTGGGCAGCAGACACCTGAAAATCGTAATGTGGGCAGCAGACACCTGAAAATCGCAATGTGGGCAGCAGACACCTGAAAATCGTAATGTGGGCAGCAGACACCTGAAAATCGTAATGTGGGCAGCAGACACCAGAAAATCGTAATGTGGGCAGCAGACACCTGAAAATCGTAATGTGGGCAGCAGGCACCTGAAAATCGTAATGTGGGCAGCAGACACCTGAAAATCATAATATGGGCAGCAGTGACCAGAAAATCGCAATGAGGGCAGCAGTGACCAGAAAATCGTAATGTGGGCAGCAGACACCTGAAAATCGTAATGTGGGCAGCAGACACCAGAAAATCGCAATGTGGGCAGCAGACACCAGAAAATCGCAATGTGGGCAGCAGACACCTGAAAATCGCAATGTGGGCAGCAGACACCTGAAAATCGTAATGTGGGCAGCAGACACCTGAAAATCGCAATGTGGGCAGCAGACACCTGAAAATCGTAATGTGGGCAGCAGACACCTGAAAATCGCAACGTGGGCAGCAGACACCTGAAAATCGCAATGTGGGCAGCAGTGACCAGAAAATCGTAATGTGGGCAGCAGACACCTGAAAATCGCAATGTGGGCAGCAGACACCAGAAAATCGCAATGTGGGCAGCAGACACCAGAAAATCGCAATGTGGGCAGCAGACACCTGAAAATCGTAATGTGGGCAGCAGGCACCTGAAAATCGTAATGTGGGCAGCAGACACCAGAAAATCGCAATGTGGGCAGCAGACACCAGAAAATCGCAATGTGGGCAGCAGACACCAGAAAATCGCAATGTGGGCAGCAGTGACCAGAAAATCGCAATGTGGGCAGCAGTGACCAGAAAATCGCAATGAGGGCAGCAGTGACCAGAAAATCGTTATGTGGGCAGCAGTGACCAGAAAATCGTAATGTGGGCAGCAGACACCTGAAAATCGCAATGTGGGCAGCAGACACCAGAAAATCGCAATGTGGGCAGCAGACACCTGAAAATCGCAATGTGGGCAGCAGACACCTGAAAATCGTAATGTGGGCAGCAGACACCTGAAAATCGCAATGTGGGCAGCAGACACCTGAAAATCGTAATGTGGGCAGCAGACACCTGAAAATCGTAATGTGGGCAGCAGACACCTGAAAATCGCAATGTGGGCAGCAGACACCTGAAAATCGCAATGTGGGCAGCAGTGACCAGAAAATCGTAATGTGGGCAGCAGACACCTGAAAATCGTAATGTGGGCAGCAGACACCTGAAAATCGCAATGTGGGCAGCAGACACCTGAAAATCGCAATGTGGGCAGCAGTGACCAGAAAATCGTAATGTGGGCAGCAGACACCTGAAAATCGCAATGTGGGCAGCAGACACCAGAAAATCGCAATGTGGGCAGCAGACACCATAAAATCGCAATGTGGGCAGCAGACACCTGAAAATCGTAATGTGGGCAGCAGGCACCTGAAAATCGTAATGTGGGCAGCAGACACCTGAAAATCGCAATGTGGGCAGCAGACACCAGAAAATCGCAATGTGGGCAGCAGACACCAGAAAATCGCAATGTGGGCAGCAGTGACCAGAAAATCGCAATGTGGGCAGCAGTGACCAGAAAATCGCAATGAGGGCAGCAGTGACCAGAAAATCGTTATGTGGGCAGCAGTGACCAGAAAATCGTAATGTGGGCAGCAGACACCTGAAAATCGCAATGTGGGCAGCAGACACCAGAAAATCGCAATGTGGGCAGCAGACACCTGAAAATCGCAATGTGGGCAGCAGACACCTGAAAATCGTAATGTGGGCAGCAGACACCTGAAAATCGTAATGTGGGCAGCAGACACCTGAAAATCGTAATGTGGGCAGCAGACACCTGAAAATCGCAATGTGGGCAGCAGACACCTGAAAATCGCAATGTGGGCAGCAGTGACCAGAAAATCGTAATGTGGGCAGCAGACACCTGAAAATCGCAATGTGGGCAGCAGACACCAGAAAATCGCAATGTGGGCAGCAGACACCTGAAAATCGTAATGTGGGCAGCAGGCACCTGAAAATCGTAATGTGGGCAGCAGACACCAGAAAAATCGCAATGTGGGCAGCAGTCACCAGAAAATCGCAATGTGGGCAGCAGACACCAGAAAATCGCAATGTGGGCAGCAGACACCAGAAAATCGCAATGTGGGCAGCAGTGACCAGAAAATCGCAATGTGGGCAGCAGACACCTGAAAATCGCAATGTGGGCAGCAGTGACCAGAAAATCGTAATGTGGGCAGCAGACACCTGAAAATCGCAATGTGGGCAGCAGACACCTGAAAATCGCAATGTGGGCAGCAGACACCTGAAAATCGCAATGTGGGCAGCAGTGACCAGAAAATCGTAATGTGGGCAGCAGACACCTGAAAATCGCAATGTGGGCAGCAGACACCAGAAAATCGCAATGTGGGCAGCAGTGACCAGAAAATCATAATGTGGGCAGCAGACACCTGAAAATCGTAATGTGGGCAGCAGGCACCTGAAAATCGTAATGTGGGCAGCAGGCACCAGAAAATTGCAATGTGGGCAGCAGACACCAGAAAATCGCAATGAGGGCAGCAGACACCAGAAAATCGCAATGTGGGCAGCAGTCACCAGAAAATTGCAATGTGGGCAGCAGTCACCAGAAAATCCTAATGTGGGCAGCAGTCACCAGAATATCGTAATGTGGGCAGCAGGCACCAGAAAATCCTAATGTGGGCAGCAGTCAGTCACCAGAAAATCCTTATGTGGGCAGCAGTCACCAGAAAATCCTAATGTGGGCAGCATACAGCAGAAAATCGCAATGTGGGCAGCAGTCACCAGAAAATCGCAATGTGGGCAGCAGTCACCAGAAAATCCTAATGTGGGCAGCATACAGCAGAAAATCGCAATGTGGGCAGCAGTCACCAGAAAATCCTAATGTGGGCAGCAGACACCAGAAAATCGCAATGTGGGCAGCAGACACCTGAAAATCGTAATGTGGGCAGCAGACACCTGAAAATCGTAATGTGGGCAGCAGACACCTGAAAATCATAATGTGGGCAGCAGACACCTGAAAATCGCAATGTGGGCAGCAGACACCTGAAAATCGCAATGTGGGCAGCAGTGACCAGAAAATCGTAATGTGGGCAGCAGACACCTGAAAATCGCAATGTGGGCAGCAGACACCAGAAAATCGTAATGTGGGCAGCAGACACCAGAAAATCGCAATGTGGGCAGCAGACACCAGAAAATCGTAATGTGGGCAGCAGACACCTGAAAATCGTAATGTGGGCAGCAGGCACCTGAAAATCGTAATGTGGGCAGCAGACACCAGAAAATCATAATATGGGCAGCAGTGACCAGAAAATCGCAATGAGGGCAGCAGTGACCAGAAAATCGTAATGTGGGCAGCAGACACCTGAAAATCGTAATGTGGGCAGCAGACACCAGAAAATCGCAATGTGGGCAGCAGACACCAGAAAATCTCAATGTGGGCAGCAGACACCTGAAAATCACAATGTGGGCAGCAGACACCTGAAAATCGTAATGTGGGCAGCAGACACCTGAAAATCGCAATGTGGGCAGCAGACACCTGAAAATCGCAATGTGGGCAGCAGTGACCAGAAAATCGTAATGTGGGCAGCAGACACCTGAAAATCGTAATGTGGGCAGCAGACACCTGAAAATCGCAATGTGGGCAGCAGACACCTGAAAATCGCAATGTGGGCAGCAGTTACCAGAAAATCGTAATGTGGGCAGCAGACACCTGAAAATCGCAATGTGGGCAGCAGACACCAGAAAATCATAATGTGGGCAGCAGACACCTGAAAATCGTAATGTGGGCAGCAGGCACCTGAAAATCGTAATGTGGGCAGCAGACACCAGAAAATCGCAATGTGGGCAGCAGACACCAGAAAATAGCAATGTGGGCAGCAGACACCAGAAAATCGCAATGTGGGCAGCAGACACCAGAAAATCGCAATGTGGGCAGCAGTGACCAGAAAATCGCAATGTGGGCAGCAGACACCTGAAAATCGCAATGTGGGCAGCAGACATCTGAAAATCGCAATGTGGGCAGCAGACACCTGAAAATCGCAATGTGGGCAGCAGTGACCAGAAAATCGTAATGTGGGCAGCAGACACCTGAAAATCGCAATGTGGGCAGCAGACACCAGAAAATCGTAATGTGGGCAGCAGACACCAGAAAATCGCAATGTGGGCAGCAGTGACCAGAAAATCATAATGTGGGCAGCAGACACCTGAAAATCGTAATGTGGGCAGCAGGCACCAGAAAATCGTAATGTGGGCAGCAGACACCAGAAAATCGCAATGTGGGCAGCAGACACCAGAAAATCGCAATGAGGGCAGCAGACACCAGAAAATCGCAATGTGGGCAGCAGACACCAGAAAATCGCAATGTGGGCAGCAGTGACCAGAAAATCGCAATGTGGGCAGCAGACACCTGAAAATCGCAATGTGGGCAGCAGTGACCAGAAAATCGTAATGTGGGCAGCAGACACCTGAAAATCGCAATGTGGGCAGCAGACACCTGAAAATCGCAATGTGGGCAGCAGACACCTGAAAATCGCAATGTGGGCAGCAGTGACCAGAAAATCGTAATGTGGGCAGCAGACACCTGAAAATCGCAATGTGGGCAGCAGACACCAGAAAATCGCAATGTGGGCAGCAGTGACCAGAAAATCATAATGTGGGCAGCAGACACCTGAAAATCGTAATGTGGGCAGCAGGCACCTGAAAATCGTAATGTGGGCAGCAGACACCAGAAAATCGCAATGTGGGCAGCAGACACCAGAAAATCGCAATGAGGGCAGCAGACACCAGAAAATCGCAATGTGGGCAGCAGTCACCAGAAAATCGCAATGTGGGCAGCAGTCACCAGAAAATCCTAATGTGGGCAGCAGTCACCAGAATATCGTAATGTGGGCAGCAGGCACCAGAAAATCCTAATGTGGGCAGCAGTCAGTCACCAGAAAATCCTTATGTGGGCAGCAGTCACCAGAAAATCCTAATGTGGGCAGCATACAGCAGAAAATCGCAATGTGGGCAGCAGTCACCAGAAAATCGCAATGTGGGCAGCAGTCACCAGAAAATCCTAATGTGGGCAGCATACAGCAGAAAATCGCAATGTGGGCAGCAGTCACCAGAAAATCCTAATGTGGGCAGCAGACACCAGAAAATCGCAATGTGGGCAGCAGACACCTGAAAATCGTAATGTGGGCAGCAGACACCTGAAAATCGTAATGTGGGCAGCAGACACCTGAAAATCATAATGTGGGCAGCAGACACCTGAAAATCGCAATGTGGGCAGCAGACACCTGAAAATCGCAATGTGGGCAGCAGTGACCAGAAAATCGTAATGTGGGCAGCAGACACCTGAAAATCGCAATGTGGGCAGCAGACACCAGAAAATCGTAATGTGGGCAGCAGACACCAGAAAATCGCAATGTGGGCAGCAGACACCAGAAAATCGTAATGTGGGCAGCAGACACCTGAAAATCGTAATGTGGGCAGCAGGCACCTGAAAATCGTAATGTGGGCAGCAGACACCAGAAAATCATAATATGGGCAGCAGTGACCAGAAAATCGTAATGAGGGCAGCAGTGACCAGAAAATCGTAATGTGGGCAGCAGACACCTGAAAATCGTAATGTGGGCAGCAGACACCAGAAAATCGCAATGTGGGCAGCAGACACCAGAAAATCTCAATGTGGGCAGCAGACACCTGAAAATCACAATGTGGGCAGCAGACACCTGAAAATCGTAATGTGGGCAGCAGACACCTGAAAATCGCAATGTGGGCAGCAGACACCTGAAAATCGCAATGTGGGCAGCAGTGACCAGAAAATCGTAATGTGGGCAGCAGACACCTGAAAATCGTAATGTGGGCAGCAGACACCTGAAAATCGCAATGTGGGCAGCAGACACCTGAAAATCGCAATGTGGGCAGCAGTTACCAGAAAATCGTAATGTGGGCAGCAGACACCTGAAAATCGCAATGTGGGCAGCAGACACCAGAAAATCATAATGTGGGCAGCAGACACCTGAAAATCGTAATGTGGGCAGCAGGCACCTGAAAATCGTAATGTGGGCAGCAGACACCAGAAAATCGCAATGTGGGCAGCAGACACCAGAAAATAGCAATGTGGGCAGCAGACACCAGAAAATCGCAATGTGGGCAGCAGACACCAGAAAATCGCAATGTGGGCAGCAGTGACCAGAAAATCGCAATGTGGGCAGCAGACACCTGAAAATCGCAATGTGGGCAGCAGACATCTGAAAATCGCAATGTGGGCAGCAGACACCTGAAAATCGCAATGTGGGCAGCAGTGACCAGAAAATCGTAATGTGGGCAGCAGACACCTGAAAATCGCAATGTGGGCAGCAGACACCAGAAAATCGTAATGTGGGCAGCAGACACCAGAAAATCGCAATGTGGGCAGCAGTGACCAGAAAATCATAATGTGGGCAGCAGACACCTGAAAATCGTAATGTGGGCAGCAGGCACCAGAAAATCGTAATGTGGGCAGCAGACACCAGAAAATCGCAATGTGGGCAGCAGACACCAGAAAATCGCAATGAGGGCAGCAGACACCAGAAAATCGCAATGTGGGCAGCAGACACCAGAAAATCGCAATGTGGGCAGCAGTGACGAGAAAATCGCAATGTGGGCAGCAGACACCTGAAAATCTCAATGTGGGCAGCAGTGACCAGAAAAACGGTAATGTGGGCAGCAGACACCTGAAAATCGCAATGTGGGCAGCAGACACCTGAAAATCGCAATGTGGGCAGCAGACACCTGAAAATCGCAATGTGGGCAGCAGTGACCAGAAAATCGTAATGTGGGCAGCAGACACCTGAAAATCGCAATGTGGGCAGCAGACACCAGAAAATCGTAATGTGGGCAGCAGACACCAGAAAATCGCAATGTGGGCAGCAGTGACCAGAAAATCATAATGTGGGCAGCAGACACCTGAAAATCGTAATGTGGGCAGCAGGCACCTGAAAATCGTAATGTGGGCAGCAGACACCAGAAAATCATAATATGGGCAGCAGACACCTGAAAATCGTAATGTGGGCAGCAGACACCTGAAAATCGTAATGTGGGCAGCAGACACCAGAAAATCGCAATGTGGGCAGCAGTGACCAGAAAATCGCAATGAGGGCAGCAGTGACCAGAAAATCGTAATGTGGGCAGCAGACACCTGAAAATCGTAATGTGGGCAGCAGACACCAGAAAATCGCAATGTGGGCAGCAGACACCAGAAAATCGCAATGTGGGCAGCAAACACCTGAAAATCGCAATGTGGGCAGCAGTGACCAGAAAATCGCAATGTGGGCAGCAGACACCAGAAAATCGCAATGTGGGCAGCAGTGACCAGAAAATCCTAATGTGGGCAGCAGACACCAGAAAATCATAATGTGTGCAGCAGACACTAGAAAAAAAATGCACCTGTGAAAAAAAAACAATTCCCTTACCTGACAGAAGTCTTCCTCTCCCGGCATCTGGCTCGCAGCTCCCCGAGTCCTCCTGCAGCACATCTCCCGCGCTGACAGGCAGGGTGCAGGGCTATGGCAAGATGGCTGCCGAAGCCCTGTACTAGAGACACAAATAGTCTCCAGTGTAGGGCTTCTTCGGCGGCCATCTTGCCATAGCCCTGCTCTGCCTGCCGGAGACTATGCAGGCTGCTGGAGCAGGGCTGCGGGGAATGAACTGGCGCAGCGTCTATTAGACGCTGCGGCCAGTTGAGCACCTTGCTGGGGGGTCCAGAGCAGCGCTCCCCCCACGCACAGTGAGCGGGCCCCAGAGCAGCCCCGGGCCCCTGTGCGGCTGAGGGGGTCGCATCCCCGGTAGGTACGCCGGTGTACACCACATTCCCAACTAGTGATTAAATATGGCATGCAGGGTATAATTTTAACCAAGAAAAGTCAAGTAACATATTTTGAGGTGTTTTATAACTGTGACACTTGTCATGTGAAATTTGTAAAGGGAGAATATGAAATAAAAAGTGTATTTTCTGCCCTTACTCCTTCTTGAAAACAAATATTACCCAAAGAAAGCCCAGATTGTCCTAAAAAAACTACATGTGTATCACTTTGATAGCGTAATAATAAAGTTTTCGCTGTATCAATAGTGACAGCTGAAATGCTAAAATTGCCAGTAATCTTAAAGGGGGGGAACCTTGGAATGCAAAGTAGTTAAAGACTGATATTTTACTATAGCTTATCCAAGCCTATTATCACACGGAACCCTCTCACTACCAATGCCTGATCATAACCACGTCAGGCAATACGTTACGTTACGGTCATATAAACTATAACAGAAAGTATAATAATCAAAAGCTAAGACTTCCTACATAAAAAAAAATATGATGGGAGGAGTCTTACTATATCAAATGCCCAACCTTAAGTTCTTTTTAAAAGTTTTCTCAAGATATTGGTACAAGGAGTTAAAAGTCAGGACAACTATTTACTTTAAAATAAATAATGTATTAAATATTTTAAAGAGGATCTGTAACGTCAAAAGATCCCCTGGGGGGTACTCACCTCGGGTGGGGGAAGCCTCTGGATCCTAATGAGGCTTCCCACGCCGTCCTCTGTCCCTCAGGGGTCTCGCTGCAGCCCTCCGAGAAAGATGACATCAATATTTACCTTCCTGGCTCCTATGCAGGCGCTCTGACGGCTGTCGGCTCCGAACTACACGGAAATACCCGATCGCCGTCGGGTCTGCTCTACTGCGCAGGCGCACGTTTCCGGCGCCTGCGCAGTAGAGCGGACCCGACTGAGATCGGGTATTTCCGTGTAGTTCGGAGCCGAGAGCAGCCACAGCGCCCCCGCTGGAGCCTGCAAAGGTAAATATTGAACTGACAGTCGGGTCTGCCGCCGGCTGTTCGGAGGGCTGCAGTGAGACCCCCGTGGGACAGAGGACGGCGTGGCGTGGGAAGCTTCATTAGGATCCGGAGGCTTCCCCCACCCGAGGTGAGTACCCCCCAGGGGATCTTTTTGATGTTACAGAGTCTCTTTAAAGTAAATAGTTTATTAATTTATTAAATACACAAAAGTTGTCAGAATAATTGCAAATCAAATTATAGGAATCATACAATAACCACCAGATTCCTCTAACCACCATCATGAAGATCCTGGAAAGACTGGTCCTCTCTAACCTTAAGCGATTCACTGACTTCCTCCTGGATCCACTTCAATTTGCATACAGGGCAAACAGGTCCATCGAGGACGCCATTAACATTGCTCTGACATACATCACAGAACACCTCGATGGCCCTGACACCTATGCCAGAATCCTATTCCTTGACTTCAGCTCGGCCTTCAATACAATCCATCCAAGCATCCTATACGACAATCTGCTATAACTTGGTCTTGACCTCACTCTGTGCTCCTGGCTTAAGGACTTCCTCACAATCAGGATGCAACTGGTGAAGCTTGGCAGCTGCTTCTCACAGGAAAGAACCACAAACACAGGCGTCCCGCAAGGGTGCATACTGTCCCCAATCCTGTTTTCTCTTTACACAAACAGGTGCACATCAGCTGACGACTCTGTCAAGGTTATAAAATTTGCAGATGACTCCACCATCCTTGGCCTTATTGGCAGGGATGGTGAACTTGCATACCGGAACAAGATTGAATGCATCTGCAGGTGGTGCAAGGACAACCAGCTTGTACTCAATGCAGCAAAGACAGTTGAACTGATAGTGGATTTCAGAAGGCGCCCTCCCACACTCGACCCAGTCTCCATTGAAGGCACCGACGTCTCCAGGGTGTTGAGTGTCCACTTTCTAGGCGCCACCATCACCAAGGACTTAAAGTGGGCTGAGAACACCTCCAAGGTCCAGAAGAAGGCCCAGCAGAGGTTGTTTTTCCTGAGGCAGCTGAGGAAATTTGGGATGCCATGGGAATTGATGACAACATTCTATACTGCCACCACTGAGTTCTTTGCTCCTCCATTGTCTTCTGGTACACAGGCGCTACCGCGAGCGACAGACTCAAGCTTCAGAGAGTAATCGACACTGCAGAGAGAATCATTGGGTCACTCCTTCCACCTCTGGACCTCCTACACACCTCCAGACTGTGGTCGAGAACGACCCCTCTCACCCCGGCAGTCGCTACTTTGACCGCCACGCCAAAACACGCTAGTCTTGCACTGCTGCATATTATGTTGTAACCTTTTTAGTAATGCTTCTTATTATGTTGTAATCTTTCTGCTGCCTAAACTATATTGTATTCTATCGCATTCTACCCTATACTCTGTCTGTCTAATTGTCTTTTGATCTGTTTGTATAACAAACTTTCCAGGCCGTGTGTACCACAAAAAATTCCGGGTGCGATGTCTGTCATACTCTGCGAATAAACTGATTCTGATTCTGATTTCTCAGTGTAAGCTGACTGTACACTTCAGAGCAAAGTTGACCACAGATATTAACCAATAAAATCAATAAATCACAATAGGGTGTGCAACCACAAGATGGCAGACATTTGTCTTACTTGCATGGCTTGATTATAATGCACAATCTAGCAAGTGAAAATATGGAAGCAGATCTAGCTAGTCTAAAACCTCAATATCAGGGATGGTCGTAGCCAGCCAACCTCTCTACGCTGGAACTACGCGTAGTTTTACGCAATTACGCTTCGCCAAACTACGGCTTCGTAATAAAATATTTGCTTCATATGCATGTCGTAGATCCGCTGATCACTCAGAAAGAGCCTTATTAGTCCGCCGACAGCGCGTACACACACGCTACTGTCGCCTGAAAGTCCGCCCAGCGGGAGGGTCTGACGGACCCGTCGTTGGCGGCCGTAGTGCGTGTGTACGCACCTTTAGATACATTTTGTATCTAAAACTGATGGAGGATTTTGCAGCTGAGAGGAACAGCTGTGTGAGGAATCAAATTGCTCCTAGTACTTGTCCTAATGAGTGCTACAACATACAGCATTTAAAAATAAATGCATAGATCGATCGTATTCCTTTAATACTTTATATGTGGAACTTTCTATGAACAATGATACTGTCACAAGTCTGAATGGAGAAACAGGGTTTGACCACAGTTTGCAGTATACATACACTGGAACCAGGGAATAAGGTGCAAAAATAATGATTTTGTAACGATCGGTGAAGCACAGAGAGCATCTGATTACCAGTGATCTGCAGAATCACTGGGAATACAGACGTACACCAGATTATACGTGATCTGCAGTATCACCGATAATCCGATATACTAGCCAACCTCTGTTCACCTGAGTAGAGTGAAGTGTTAGGTGTAACAGTAACACTTAGAGGACTAGGCCTCAGTGCAGCAAGGAGTACTGCACAGATTCCTTCCGCAGACCTGAGCTCTCCAAGACAGGAGGAGTCAGACTGACAGTAGGAAGGACAGACTGAAAGTAACCTTCAGGAGGAAGGATCACTAACAGAGCAAGGAACCGCCTCTAACAGTAAGGTCGGTTCTCGAGGTCGGACAAGCCAGGTTGTACACACACGGACAGACAAAGTACAAGATCAGGAGGCAAAGGCGGAGTCAAAGTACAGGCAGGGTTCAGCAACGGGGTATCAGATATATCGGGGTACAAAATCAGGAGGCAGAAGCAGAGTCAAGGAACGAGCCGGGGTTCGGCAACAGAGTATCAGAAATATCGAAGTACAAGATCAGAGTTCAGGAGGATAGTCGAGCAAGCAATAGGTCATAACAGATAATCACAATCAAACTAGTACTTTAGCTATCAACAGAATCTAGCTAAGTCTAGGATTACAGCTCCAGCTGGTCCCGGCACACTTGCGGATCTGACTACGGATCTGGGTGCTCCCACATATGTGATCGCAACGCCAGACAAGGAGCAAGTGAACAGCCAGTAGTATATATACACAGTTGTGCCCCCAGCACCTCCCTAAGTGCTGGACCAATGAGAAGTGGAGCTCGAGTCAGCTGACCAGCCTGGTCAGCTGACTCCTTTCTAAGAGTCATAAATCCTGCCTGAGTGCGCGCGCGCGAGCGTCACTCTGAAACCTGAGGGACTACGAGTCCCAGCCACAGCAGCCCCGCTCTGCGGTGCCTCCGCAGCGGGGGCATGCGCACGAACCTCCGCAGACGCCTGCACGGAGACAGCCGCCTCATGCTGAGAGGAGGCGGCTGCCTCTCCGTGTGTGGCGCGTCCGTGCGCGGAAAGAGCCGCCTGCCGCTGGCTCATGGCGGCGGCTCTTCCGCGTTTTCTCACAGATTTATTGCAAATGCAGACATACATGCAAACGAAATGCAATACCATGCAAACCCATGCACAGCACACAATATATACAAATAACCCGGGAAGCAGTGACAAATATAAACAACACCTGACTATCTATCTAACTAAAGTGCACAATAATATATACAGTAAATATATAAACAATCGCAGTACAAACGGGGATCAGGCAGAAAATCAGAGGCAAACAGGAGAGCAAGGTCAGTAACAGGTAATCAGATAAGTACAGTAACAAGGATAAAGCAAAAGCAAGGTCTCAGGCAGAAATAACAGCGTTTGGCAACAGGAAGACATAAACAGAGATCAGGGCAAGGATCAGGAACCAAGGTGTCCAGAGACTCAGACCTGGGAGCTCAAAGTTCTGGCAAATAGCAGGAGGAAGAGGCAGTCCTTAAATAGCCCATCTGATAGCAAACACAGGATGCAGCTGGTGGTGAAAGTTCCATTAGCATTAACAGGCCCCCTGCTGGTGGATGGTGGAGTTTCAGGACCAGGAAAAGTCCTCAGAGCCCTCTGCTGGTGGAATAAAAGAAGTCCATGACAGTCCTGCTCCATGTTGCCACCAGCAGGCAGAAAGCTGCAATACAAGGTTCCTGGCATACTCCCCCCCCCCCCTTAAGGAGCGGCCTCAGGATAATCCACCATGATCTATTAACCTTACCACCAGGGTCTCAAGAGGGGGCAGGCAGTAAGACACATAAACAGAGATCAGGGCAAGGATCAGGAACCAGGGTGTCCAGAGACTCAGACCTGGGAGCTCAAAGTTCTGGCAATTAGCAGGAGGAAGAGGCAGGCATCAGGCTGGACAGGAGGCTGGCAGGCATCAGGCTGGACAGGAGGCTGGACCATCAGGCTGGACAGGAGGCTGGATACCATCAGGCTGGACAGGAGGCTGGATACCATCAGACAGGACAGGAAGCTGGATATCATCAGACTGGACAGGAAGCTGGATATCATCAGGCTGGACAGGAGGCTGGATATAATCAGGCTGGACAGGAGGCTGGATATCATCAGGCTGGACAGGAGGCTGGATATCATCAGGCTGGACAGGAAGCTGGATATCATCAGGCTGGACAGGAAGCTGGATATCATCAGGCTGGACAGGAGGATGGATATCATCAGGCTGGACAGGAGGCTGGATGCCGTCAGGCTGGACAGGAGGCTGGATACCATCAGACTGGACAGGAAGCTGGATTTCATCAGGCTGGACAGGAAGCTGGATATCATCAGGCTGGACAGGAGGCTGGATATCATCAGGCTGGACAGGAGGCTAGATATCATCAGACTGGACAGGAGGCTGGATATCATCAGGCTGGACAGGAGGCTGGATATCATCAGGCTGGACAGGAGGCTGGATATCATTAGGCTGGACAGGAGGCTGGATATCATCAGGCTGGACAGGAGGCTGGATATCATCAGGCTGGACAGGAAGCTGGATATCATCAGGCTGGACAGGAAGCTAAATATCATCAGGCTGGACAGGAGGATGGATATCATCAGGCTGGACAGGAGGCTGGATGCCGTCAGGCTGGACAGGAGGCTGGATACCATCAGACTGGACAGGAAGCTGGATTTCATCAGGCTGGACAGGAAGCTGGATATCATCAGGCTGGACAGGAGGCTGGATATCATCAGGCTGGACAGGAGGCTGGATATCATCAGACTGGACAGGAAGCTGGATAACATCAGGCTGGACAGGAGGCTGGATATCATCAGGCTGGACAGGAGGCTGGATATCATCAGGCTGGACAGGAGGCTGGATATAATCAGGCTGGACAGGAAGCTGGATATCATCAGGCTGGACAGGAAGCTGGATATCATCAGGCTGGACAGGAGGCTGGATATCATCAGGCTGGACAGGAGGCTGGATATCATCAGGCTGGAGAAGGAGGCTGGATATCATCAGGCTGGACAGGAGGCTGGATATCATCAGGCTGGAGAGGAGGCTGGATATCATCAGGCTGGACAGGAAGCTGGATATCATCAGGCTGGACAGGAAGCTGGATATCATCAGGCTGGACAGAAAGCTGGATATCATCAGGCTGGACAGGAGGCTGGATATCATTAGGCTGGGCAAGAGACTGGATATCATCAGGAGCATTTGCAACATATTGAGGCAACTGGATAGCAGCAGAAGTCTGTGGAGGCTGGGCAGCAGCAGAAGTCTGTGGAGGCTAGGCAGCAGCAGAAGTCTGTGACGGCTGGGCAGCAGCAGAAGTCTGTGACGGCTGGGCAGCAGCAGAAGTCTGTGACGGCTGGGCAGCAGCAGAAGTCTGTAGTGGCTGGGCAGCAGTAGAAGTCTGTAGTGGCTGGGCAGCAGTAGAAGTCTGTAGTGGCTGGGCAGCAGCAGAAGTCTGTAGTGGCTGGGCAGCAGCAGAAGTCTGTAGTGGCTGGGCAGCAGTAGAAGTCTGTAGTGGCTGGGCAGCAGTAGAAGTCTGTAGTGGCTGGGCAGCAGCAGAAGTCTGTAGTGGCTGGGCAGCAGCAGAAGTCTGTAGTGGCTGGGCAGCAGCAGAAGTTTGTAGTGACTGGGCAGCAGCAGAAGTTTGTAGTGACTGGGCAGCAGCAGAAGCCTTTAGTGGCTGGGCAGCAGCAGAAGTCTTTAGGAACTGAAAACCAGCAGATAACCAGGAGACTGGCTGGACCTGGAGCTTAACCTCAGGAGGATGGAAAGTCAGGATGGCAGGAGGCTGAAAAGTGTCAGGCAAAGCTCCAAGCTGGACAACGGACTGGTTGGCATCAGGCAAAGCAACAGACTGGTTGGCATCAGGCAAAGCAACAGACTGGTTGGCATCAGGCAAAGCAACAGACAGGTTGGCATCAGGCAAAGCAACAGACAGGTTGGCATCAGGCAAAGCAACAGACTGGTTGGCAGCAGGCAAAGCAACAGACTGATTGGCAGCAGGCAATGCAGCAGACGGGTTGGCAGCAGGCAAAGCAGCAGACGGGTTGGCAGCAGGCAAAACAACAGACTGGTTGGCATCAGGCAAAGCAACAGACTGGTTGGCATCAGGCAAAGCAGCAGACGGGTTGGCAGCAGGCAAAGCAGCAGACGGGTTGGCAGCAGGCAAAGCTGCAGACGGGTTGGCAGCAGGCAAAGCAGCAGAAGGGTTGGCAGCAGGCAAAGCAGTAAACGGGTTGGCAGCAGGCAAAGCAGTAGAAGAGTTGGCAACAGGCAAAGCAGCAGATTGGTTGGCAACAGGCAGGACATCAGACTGGTTGGCAATAGGCAGGACATCAGACTGGTTGGCAACAGACAGATTGGCATCAGGCAAGGCAACTGGCTGGGCCTTTGGTAAAACACTTAGTTGGGCCTCTAGCAAAGCACCTGGCTGGTCCATGGGCAGAGTACCTGCATAGAACCCTGATATGGCTTATTTGGGCTGGAGCAGAGCCTGTGCGGGCTGGAGCAGAGTCTGTGCGGGCTGGAAACAAAGTTCTGCAGACTGGATACAAGTTTCTGTAGACAAACAAACAGCTGGGTTGGGTTCTGGTGTATGTAAAATATGCAAGAGTTGTGAAATGAAGGCTAGAGTCTGTATAACTTGTGTCACAGGAACATTGGCTGGAGGCTGCACCAGACAGGAGTCGGCTGGAGGCTGCACCAGACAGGAGTCGGCTGGAGGCTGCACCAGACAGAAGCCGGCTGGAGGCTGCACCAGACAGGAGTCGGCTGGAGGCTGTATGTGAGGCGAGATGACTGGAGGCTGTAGCGGACAGGAACTGACTGGAGTAATGGATGCTGTTGAAAAGTATTTGCGTTTTGTTTTATGGACCAAGCTGTAAACAGGAACAGGTTCTTGTGAAGTAACCGGACACTGCCATGACCAAGGTGTGGACCTGATGGCTGTTTGTAGTTTCCTAGGCTTTTTACTTTTTACAGATTCTGAGCTGTGGACATGGTTGGAGATATATGGATGGTGAGCAGAAGGAGGAGAGTGGAAACAGGAAGAAAGGATCTCACGCCACACAGCAATCAGAACAGAAGCTGATTCACACTTGCAAAGCTTATGCTCAATCAATGACTCAGTTGCATGTATACAGGTGGACACAAAACCTTCACTCTTCTCATAATAATATTCACAAAAACCTTCCCTATCCCTCTTCAGAAAATCAAATAAATAATCAATCAGTTCGGAGTCAAAAATAAAGTTAAATTGTTCTTTGTTGGGAGAGTGACATTGGGATTGTTTAACTGCAGTGGACTGGGAGTTCTGAGCTAGGTGAGCGGCATTCCGATGGTTAACAGAAGGATTATCTAAGGGCAGGATCTATGAATAGGCAACAATTAAGGGAGCAGCTGGTTCATGCTTACAACATTTCTTAAGCATTACATTTTCCACGCCATTCTTACAACCTGAGACAAAATCAGTAGATTGTCTGGAATAGAATTCAAAGAAAGCACTTCTATCCCTCTTCAGATAACTATAGTACATATCTACCTGTTCCGATGTGAAATCAACATTAACTGGGTTTTTAGCAGGTAAAGCAGAAGCTACAGAACATGATGCAGAGACAATTCTCTGCCATGCAGTCAGCAAGGAGGCTTTCCCATACTTGCATATTCCCTGATTGATCAGAGACTGGAGGGAGTCTATGCAAGCTTGCACAGTCTGCTTATCTTTGAATAATAATCAAGAAATCCTGCTTGGTCACTCTCAAACAAATTAATCAGAACTGTTATCTTTTTGTTGGTAAATGGAGGCAGGTAGTGGTCTCCTGGAGTGGGGAATGCAAGATCATGCCACAGTTTGATTATGCATTCAAAATCAGGTGCATTAAAAGATCCATCTTTCACATAACCATACACTTGGCTAATAAACTTTAGCAACTCTTCTCTGGGATAGTTTGCAAAGAAATCACGGCATTCATCCTTTGCATCCTCAGCCAATAATGCATAATAATCCAGATCTTGAGGACTCATTCTGACAGACAACAGATTTTCAGTATGCTGTATAACTGCAGTGGTCAGTAAATGTATGGCCATAACTTTCTGTCACAAGTCTGAATGGAGAAACAGGGTTTGACCACAGTTTGCAGTATACAGACACTGGAACCAGGGAATAAGGTGCAATTATAATGATTTATTGCAAATGCAGACATACATGCAAACGAAATGCAATACCATGCAAACCCATGCACAGCACACAATATATACAAATAACCCGGGAAGCAGTGTCAAATATAAACAAAACCTGACTATCTATCTAACTAAAGTGCACAATAATATATACAGGAAATATATACACAATCGCAGTACAAACGGGGATCAGGCAGAATATCAGAGTCAAACAGGAGAGCAGGGTCAGTAACAGGTAATCAGATATGTACAGTACCAGGGATAAAGCAAAAGCAAGGTCTCAGGCAGAAATAACAGGGTTCGGCAACAGGAAGACATAAACAGAGATCAGGGCAAGGATCAGGAACCAGGGTGTCCAGAGACTCAGACCTGGGAGCTCAAAGTTCTGGCAATTAGGAGGAGGAAGAGGCAGTCCTTAAATAGCCCATCTGATAGCAAACACAGGATGCAGCTGGTGGTGAAAGTTCCATTAGAATTAACAGGCCCCCTGCTGGTGGATGGTGGAGTTTCAGGACCAGGCAAAGTCCTCAGAGCCAGGACTTGGCCAAGGCAGAGGCGAGTGAGGCTCCAGCCTCTGGGTGCAGTGTAGGAGGGGGGCACAACTCACTCAGCTATCATTCCCTTATTGTGTTTGAAGCAGAGAGAAATAAGAAAAGGGTATACATGAGCCAGATAACTAGAGATTACGCTGTTGGGGGGGGTTGGAGGCACTGGGGCACCTCTTAGACTAATAGCAATCAGTGTGTGACAGCTGAGGTTGGAGGGATGGAGGGGCGCAATTTGGTGTCTCAGCCTTGGGTGCTGCGGGACCTCGTCCCGGCTCTGCTCAGAGCCCTCTGCTGGTGGAATAAAAGAAGTCCATGACAGTCCTGCTCCATGTTGCCACCAGCAGGCAGAAAGCGGCAATACAAGGTTCCTGACAGATACATTCCCAATTATGAAAATACATACAGGGAATATATCTTTGTTCACATTCTGAAATCCTCAAGCCATCTCTAATTCATCTTACACCTTGGACTGTAAACAAAGACACTGGCACTCCAATATTGTCCAGAGCAGAGTAAACTTTTAAGATTTGCTTAAAGTTTAAAATTATTACTACAGTAAACATTCTTCAGACAGAGGAAAATTTTTCTGATTCAGCAGTCTAGTCACTAACTAAAAGTGAAGAATCTTTTTCCCTTTCTTGTCAGCTTTAAATTAACTATATAGCACTACATCTAATAAAATAATATAAAATAACAATTTCTTGTAATACATTTGATAGATCAGTCATTCATGAATATATAATATAAATTTGGATGCACTTGTTAATATCTATAATAAACCATACAATCCTATAAGGTTATATTCTTAAAGAACATTATGTTTTTATTAAATCTGTAAATCTCGATTAATTACTTCTCGATTTTTGAAAACCCGACCCCCCCTTGGCTAACCTTAACTGTCCCTGACACCACAACTCCCCACGGCTAACCTTAACCACACACCCCACTGGCATAGCCTTAACCATCTTTGCCACTACAACCCTCCCCCCACGCCTAGCCTTAACCCTTTCTCCTCCACATTTAACCTTAACTGCCCAGCCAACGCATGGCTAACCTTAACCCTTCTTCCCCCATGGATAATGTAACCGTCTCCACTGCCGCAACCCCACCATAGCTAACTCTAACTCTCCCTCCCCGGCTAACGTTAACTGACCCTGCTACCGCTAATAAGAAAAAAAATGCAAAAAACATAAATCTGTGGGAGACTATTAAATGTATTTGTAGCGAGGGGAGATTTGGTCCTGCGGCCCTGGCTCTTAATATTTATCAAACGCTGCGGGTGTCTAAATTTCCCCTCTTTACCAAAAAATTAAATGGGTCCCAATGGCTGAGGCCAAACTTCCACCACTACCAGCACCCAAATACTTAGTGAATCCTGGATTTAAGATAATTTCAGGCCAGGTCAGAATTTCCAAAGTATGTAAAAAATTCTAGAGGTTTTATCTGTTATAGCTAAACTTTTCAAAAATTCAGTGGCATTGATTGGTAACAGCAAACATGCTCCAAGCACTCTTTTGAAGTTTTCTCAGTTATATTTAATACATCTAAAATCCACTTGCCTCCTTTTGGTTTCCAAATATGTATAAACTGTGCTCTTAAGATTATGTTCAGTTCAGGGACGGGAGTGTGAAGAAGCTAATACCATATACTTAACCACTTGAGGACCTAGGGCTTTCTACCCCTTAAGGACCGGCCACTTTTTTTCCATTCAGACCACTGCAGCTTTCACGGTTTATTGCTCGCTCATACAACCTACCACCTAAATGAATTTTGGCTCCTTTTCTTGTCACTAATAAAGCTTTCTTTTGGTGCTATTTGATTGCTCCTGCGATTTTTACTTTTTATTATATTCATCAAAAAAGACATGAATTTTGGCAAAAAAATGATTTTTTTAACTTTCTGTGCTGACATTTTTCAAATAAAGTAAAATTTCTGTATACATGCAGCGCGAAAAATGTGGACAAACATGTTTTTGATAAAAAAAAACCCCATTCAGTGTATATTTATTGGTTTGGGTAAAAGTTATAGCGTTTACAAACTATGGTGCAAAAAGTGAATTTTCCCATTTTCAAGCATCTCTGACTTTTTTGACCCCCTGTCATGTTTCATGAGGGGCTAGAATTCCAGGATAGTATAAATACCCCCCAAATGACCCCATTTTGGAAAGAAGACATCCCAAAGTATTCACTGAGAGGCATAGTGAGTTCATAGAAGATATTATTTTTTGTCACAAGTAAGCGGAAAATGACACTTTGTGAGAAAAAAAAAAAGTTTCCATTTCTTCTAACTTGCGACAAAAAAAAATGAAATCTGCCACGGACTCACCATGCCCCTCTCTGAATACCTTGAAGGGTCTACTTTCCAAAATGGGATCATTTGTGGGGTGTGTTTACTGTCCTGACATTTTGGGGGGTGCTAAATTGTAAGCACCCCTGTAAAGCCTAAAGGTGCTCATTGGACTTTGGACCCCTTAGCGCAGTTAGGCTGCAAAAAAGTGCCACACATGTGGTATTGCCGTACTCAGGAGAAGTAGTATAATGTGTTTTGGGGTGTATTTTTACACATACCCATGCTGGGTGGGAGAAATATCTCTGTAAATGACAATTTGTTAATTTTTTTTACACACAATTGTCCATTTACAGAGATATTTCTCCCACTCAGCATGGGTATGTGTAAAAATACACCACAAAACACATTATACTACTTCTCCTGAGTACGGAGATACCACATGTGTGGCACTTTTTTGCACCCTAACTGCGCTAAAGGGCCCAAAGTCCAATGAGTACCTTTAGGATTTCACAGGTCATTTTGAGAAATTTCGTTTCAAGACTACTCCTCACGGTTTAGGGCCCCTAAAATGCCAGGGCAGTATAGGAACCCCACAAATGACCGCATTTTAGAAAGAAGACACCCCAAGGTATTCCGTTAGTAGTATGGCGAGTTCATAGAAGATTTTATTTTTGTCACAAGTTAGCGGAAAATGACACTTTGTGAAAAAACACAATTAAAATCAATTTCCGCTAACTTTTGACAAAAAATAAAATCTTCTATGAACTCACCATACTCCTAACGGAATACCTTGGGGTGTCTTCTTTCTAAAATGGGGTCATTTGTGGGGTTCCTATACTGCCCTGGCATTTTAGGGGCCCTAAACCGTGAGGAGTAGTCTTGAAACGAAATTTCTCAAAATGACCTGTGAAATCCTAAAGGTACTCATTGGACTTTGGGCCCTTTAGCGCAGTTAGGGTGCAAAAAAGTGCCACACATGTGGTATCGCCATACTCGGGAGAAGTAGTACAATGTGTTTTGGGGTGTATTTTTACACATACCCATGCTGGGTGGGAGAAATACCTCTGTAAATGGACAATTGTGTGTAAAAAAATCAAAAGATTGTCATTTACAGAGGTATTTCTCCCACCCAGCATGGGTATGTGTAAAAATACACCCCAAAACACATTGTACTACTTCTCCCGAGTACGGCGATACCACATGTGTGGCACTTTTTTGCACCCTAACTGCACTAAGGGGCCCAAAGTCCAATGAGTACCTTTAGCATTTCACAGGTCATTTTTGTTTCAAGACTACTCCTCACGGTTTAGGGCCCCTAAAATGCCAGGGCAGTATAGGAACCCCACTAATGACCCCATTTTAGAAAGAAGACACCCCAAGGTATTCCGTTAGGAGTATGGTGAGTTCATAGAAGTTTTTATTTTTTTGTCACAAGTTAGCGGAAATTGATTTTAATAGTTTTTTTTCACAAAGTGTCATTTTCCGCTAACTTGTGACAAAAAATAAAATCTTCTATGAACTCACCATACTTTGTAAGGAATACCTTTGGGTGTCTTCTTTCTAGAATGGGGTCATTTGTGGGGTTCCTATACTGCCCTGGCATTTTAGGGGCCCTAAACCGTGAGGAGTAGTCTTGAAACCAAATGTCGCAAAATGACCTGTGAAATCCTAAAGGTACTCATTGGACTTTGGGCCCCTTAACGTACTTAGGGTGTAAAAAAGTGCCACACATGTGGTACCGCTGTACTCAGGAGAAGTAGTATAATGCGTTTTGGGGTGTATTTTTGCACATACCCATGCTAAGTGGGAGAAATATCTCTGTAAATGACAATTGTTTGATTTTTTTACACACAATTGTCCATTTACATAGAAATTTCTCCCACCCAGCATGGGTATGTGTAAAAATACACCCCAAAACACATTATACTACTTTTCCTGAGTACGGCGGTACCACAAGTGTGACACTTTTTTGCAGCCTAGGTGCGCTAAGGGGCCCAACGTCCTATTCACAGGTCATTTTGAAGCATTTGTTTTCTAGACTACTCCTCGCGGTTTAGGGCCCCTAAAATGCCAGGGCAGTATAGGAACCCCACAAGTGACCCCATTTTAGAAAGAAGACACCCCAAGGTATTCCGTTAGGTGTATGGCGAGTTCATAGAAGATTTTATTTTTTGTCACAAGTTAGTGAAAAATGACACTTTGTGAAAAAAACTAATAAAAATTAATTTCCGCTAACTTTTGACAAAAAATAAAATCTTCTATGAACTCGTCATACACCTAACATAATACCTTGGGGTGTCTTTTTTTTCTAAAATGGGGTCACTTGTGGGGTTCCTATACCGCCCTGGCATTTTACAGGCCCAAAACCGTGAGTAGTCTGGAAACCAAATGTCTTAAAATGACTGTTCAGGGGTATAAGCATCTGCAAATTTTGATGACAGGTGGTCTATGAGGGGGCGAATTTTGTGGAACCGGTCATAAGCAGGGTGGCCTTTTAGATGACAGGTTGTATTGGGCCTGATCTGATGGATAGGAGTGCTAGGGGGGTGACAGGAGGTGATTGATGGGTGTCTCAGGGGGTGGTTAGAGGGGAAAATAGATGCAATCCATGCACTGGGGAGGTGATCGGAAGGGGGTCTGAGGGTTTGGCCGAGTGATCAGGAGCCCACACGGGGCAAATTGGGGCCTGATCTGATGGGTAGGTGTGCTAGGGGGTGACAGGAGGTGATTGATGGGTGTCTCAAGGTGTGATTAGAGGGGGGAATAGATGCAAGCAATGCACTGGCGAGGTGATCAGGGCTGGGGTCTGAGGGCATTCTGAGGGTGTGGGCGGGTGATTGAGTGCCCTAG
The DNA here is from genome assembly GCF_040937935.1 of Hyperolius riggenbachi. Taxonomy (NCBI): domain Eukaryota; kingdom Metazoa; phylum Chordata; class Amphibia; order Anura; family Hyperoliidae; genus Hyperolius; species Hyperolius riggenbachi. Next base: position 161,875,204 of record NC_090651.1, read on the forward strand.
GGGCAGATAGGGGTCTAATCTGATAGGTAGCAGTGACAGGGGGTGATTGATGGGTAATTAGTGGGTGTTTAGGGTAGAGAATAGATGGAAACACTGCGCTTGGGTGGTGATCTGATGTCGGATCTGCGGGCGATCTATTGGTGTGGGTGGGTGATCAGTTTGCCCGCAAGGGGCAGGTTAGGGGCTGATTGATGGGTGGCAGTGACAGCGGGTGATTGATGGGTGGCAGTGACAGGGGGTGATTGATGGGTGGCAGTGACAGGGGGTGATTGATGGGTGATTGATAGGTGATTGACAGGTAATCAGTGGGTTATTACAGGGGAGAACAGATGTAAATATTGCACTGGCGAATTGATAAAGGGGGGTCTGAGGGCAATCTGAGCGTGTAGGCGGGCGATTGGGTGCCCGCAAGGGGCAGATTAGGGTCTGATCTGATAGGTAACAGTGACAGGTGGTGATAGGGAGTGATTGATGGGTGATTGATGGGTAATTAGTGGGTGTTTAGAGGAGAGAATAGATGGAAACACTGCGCTTGGGTGGTGATCTGATGTCGGATCTGCGGGCGATCTATTGGTGTGGGTGGGTGATCAGATTGCCCGCAAGGGACAGGTTAGGGGCTGATTGTTGGGTGGCAGTGACAGGGGGTGATTGATGGGTGATAGGTGATTGGCAGGTGATTGACAGGTGATCAGTGGGTTATTACAGGGAAGGACAGATGTAATTAATGCACTGGCGAATTGATAAGGGGGGGGGGTCTGAGGGCAATCTGAGCGTGTGGGCGGGTGATTGGGTGCCCGCAAGGGGCAGATTAGGGTCTGATCTGATAGGTAACAGTGACAGGTGGTGATAGGGGGTGATTGATGGGTGATTGATGGGTAATTAGTGGGTGTTTAGAGAAGATAACAGATGTAAACGATACATTTGGGAGGTAATCTGACGGCGGGTTTGCAGGCGATCTAATGGTGTGGGTGGGTGATCAGATTGCCCGCAAGGGGCAGGTTAGGGGCTGATTGATGGGTGGCAGTGACAGGGGGTGACAGGGGGTGATTGATGGGTGATAGGTGATTGGCAGGTGATTGACAGGTGATCAGTGGGTTATTACAGGGAAGAACAGATGTAATTAATGCACTGGTGAATTGATAAGGGGGGGTCAGAGGGCAATCTGAGCGTGTGGGCGGGTGATTGGGTGCCCGCAAGGGGCAGATTAGGGTCTGATCTGATAGGTAAAAGTGACAGGTGGTGATAGGGGGTGATTGATGGGTGATTGATGGGTAATTAGTGGGTGTTTAGAGGAGAGAATAGATGTAAACAATGGATTTGGGAGGTGATCTGATGTCGGATCTGTGGGCGATCTATTGGTGTGGGGGGGTGATCAGATTGCCCGCAAGGGGCAGGTTAGGGGCTGATTGATGGGTGGCAGTGACAGGGGGTGATTGACGGGTGATTGATGGGTGATTGACGGGTGATTGACAGGTGATTGACAGGTGATTGACAGGTGATCAGGGGGATAGATGCATACAGTAAACAGGGGGGGGGTGGTCTGGGGGGGGGGTCTGGGGAGAATCTGAGGTGTGGGGGGTGATCAGGAGGGGGCAGGGAGCAGGGGGGGGATAAAAAAAAAATAGCGTTGACAGATAGTGACAGGGAGTGATTGATGGGTGATTAGGGGGGTGATTGGGTGCAAACAGGGGTCTGGGGGGTGGGCAGGGGGGGGGTCTGATGGGTGCTGTGGGCGATCTGGGGCAGGGGGGGGAGAAATCAGTGTGCTTGGGTGCAGACTAGGGTGGCTGCAGCCTGCCCTGGTGGTCCCTTGGACACTGGGACCACCAGGGCAGGAGGCAGCCTGTATAATACACTTTGTAAACATTACAAAGTGTATTATACACTTTGTATGCGGCGATCGCGGGGTTAACATCCCGCCGGCGCTTCCGTATAGCCGGCGGGATGTTGCGGCGAGCGAGCGGTGACAGGCGCCGGCGGAGGATCGCGTCACGGATGACGCGATCGCTCCGCCCATGCCCTTAAATGGACCGCCGCCTCTGTGGGTGAGCCGGTCCTTAAGGGCTCCACTTCCCGGCCGCCTCTGTGCGTTAGGCGGTCGGGAAGTGGTTAAAGCACAGTCTTTTATTTTATTAAAGATAGGCAATAAAGTGTGTCAACGTAATTCAACTTAAATGTAATAGAATTTTATTTTGTCTCTTTAAGTTAGGATGCAATAAACTATGCTCGGTAGATATGAGCTGTAGTATAAAATATTTATATTTGCTCTAAGAACAGATAAACAAAAACGTAAAACTATAAATTAAAGCAGACTTTTGGCAGCGCTATCAAAGATAGAAAATGTTAAGAATTGTCTGTGTTCACATTCTCACCATGAAAACATGCTTCATTTATCTGTCTCAGAACATTATCTAATACATACAGATTTTATCTTCTTTTAAGGTGAAGTTCAACATTTTCTGAAAAGCATTCCAAGAAAGATAGAGGTTAGCATGTGTAAAAGGCAACATCCTATTTCTTATATGAACTGCAACTCACTAGGACAGCTAATATTTTAGAACAGTAGACAGTTTTAATGAAAAGATTTTTTTTCACATTCAAAAAGTGCTTTATTGCATGTACAGTCATGCATACAAACCTTGTAGGTAGCATATTCATGATTACATTGGATGCAGGAATTTGTAGCACATGGCTACATAACATAAACTAGTACTTGAAAATACAGTGATGTGCAGTGTATCACATAGCTTTCATGGTCGGGTAGCCTCTGCAAAACACAAGGGCAAGTCATGAGAAGGTGTTAAGAAGCAACAAGCAGTTTAGCTGTAAGAGTGTACTTTATGTCTCTATAGTAAATAGTATAACATGGAATAGTCTCTCTGACTCGACCCCTGACGAAAAGGACGGGGTCAGTCTGAAGGATACATAAGAAAGACTATTAGAGATGAAAAGGAGATGGAGAAAGGATGAATGAAGTAGAGGAGATTGAAATATTCATATAGACACAGCATTGGTGGGGGAAGGCTGTTTACTGTGGCATCAGGGATTTGTATTCATTAGCATCTTTGAGCATGATTCAACAGGCCCAAGTCTTCATCATTTCAATCTTCAGAGCAGGCATGGTCGGAAGAGCCAATTTCCGATTCCGAGGTATTTCCGCATACCGCCACTACCGAAATTCCGCTACCGTTTCATTCCGAGCTATTCCGTCGGAAAAATTTTAAAATCTCTCTCTCTCTCTCTCTCTCTCTCTCCTCCTCCTCCTCCTCCTCCTCCTCCTCCTCCTCCTCCTCCTCCTCCTCCTCTTCCTCTTCCTCTTCCTCTTCCTCTTCCTCTTCCTCTTCCTCTTCCTCCTCCTCCTCCTCCTCCTCCTCCTCCTCCGTTCAAATCCCAGCTATGGTATATAAGCATGCTTTTCAAAAAGTACCAATCCTTAATCATGCTACTTTTTCTATTGAATTGATCATAATGGTAGTATGGTTTATGCTAGGACAGCTTTACCATGTAGTGTGGTTCATGGTCTAGAGGTTAAGACAGATGCCTACTAGCTACTACACACTGCATCCTGGGTTCAAATCCGAGAGAGAGAGAGAGAGAGAGAGAGAGAGAGAGAGAGATTTTTGGTGTTATTCCGGAAAATTCCGACGGAATTATAAATTTCAGCGGAATTCCGTTTGAGATTATATAGAAATTCCGTTCCGAGTAACAAAATCGGAATTATTAATTCCGACCGGAATCACGGAATTAATAATTCCGCGGAATTTTCCGACCATCCCTACTTCAGAGGTGAAGGCGATATCTTCTATTTGAGATATCTTTTCCACTCTGGTCCACCACTACTGAATAGTCAGAGAATCAGCTTGTTTTCATAAAATCAGAATAGTTACTCTGGTTGCATTGACAAGATGGACCAGGATGGACTTCTTGTATGTTTTTACTTTTACTGAGAAAAGTGCAATGTAAAAGAAAAAAACTTGGGCAACATGGGAGCCTGTATTGAATAGATCTTTATGGTCCAAGGATGGACACTTTTCCAAAAGGTTGTTAATGCTGTACAACTCCAAAAAATGTGTAAGAGGTCTGCATTCGCTACTCCACAAGCATGTGTCTGAGATCTCTAAGCCAAATTTGCTAAGAATTGCTGCGTTTTTGTACAAAAAAAATAAGATTTTAAATCCCTGTTCCTGTACTGACACATTCAAAGATCCTTTGTGGGTTAGTTTCATCTGCCAATTGTCATCAGTCTGTTTTTTAATTAAGGACATCTCCTATTTGGATTGGTATGGGAGTTGCTTTGTGGTTCCAACAGTAATCAGAAGCTCATATATAAGATCATATATCAGGGAAATGGTGTGCTTATGTGGGCCACTGGCTGTGACTAGATTCTTAAAAGGAGTCAAGTTTCTGAAAAACAGAGCCTTGTGATGGGAAGCATGAAAGAAGCACTTTAACCAGCTCTCAAATGCCTAACGCTGATGGGCGGTGGGAGTGTGACTGCTGGGGGACCGTCTAACGCCGATTGGTTGGCATTAGCAAGGAATGGAATGCTCGAGCGCGCGTCCCCAGCTGTAAACAGAGTGGGGATCAATTAACAGCCTGCCAGCTGCAATCAGAGCTGGCAGGCTGTAGTGAAAAAAAGGCTATTTAAATTTGTACAGCGCTGCAATCTAGTGCAGCACTGAACAGGGGACAGGCCTGTCACTTAACTGTCCACAGGAGTAGCTCACAATCTAATCTCTCTCATAGGCTGATGCCTGTAAGAGGGTACTGTACAGTATGGATCACAGTCAGGGCCAATTTAGGGAGAGAGGAAAATATAAAAAAAAGAAATTTGCAGCACCAATTAGAGACCCCCCAAAAATCCTCTATTAGGGCCCATTCACACTTAAGTGATTAGCGGGTGATTCCTGCTAATCGCTAAAGTGCTAGTGCTTTTTAAAGTGCTAGTGCTTTGTTACCCTATGGCAGTATTCTCACTGCCGCAATTGGCGCAGGTGTTTTGCGATTAACATCAATCGCAGACGCGCTACCTGCAGCATTTTCTGAGCAATTCAGCAGCGATCGCGGTACAGTGCTCATAAAGAGCTGACCACAATAGCTCTGTAATCACTAAAGTATACAGTGATTTTTACAGCTGTAATCATGGTAAAATCACTAGAGCAAAATGCTAGTGCTAAGCGCTAGCGTTTGGCAATTTTAAGTGTGTATGGGCCCTTAATGGCAAGAAAAGGAGCTAAAATGCATTTAGGTGGTAAGTTGTGTGGTCGAGCAATAAATTGTTAAAGTGGCGATGTGCTGAATTGTAAAAAATAGCCTAGTCACTAGGGGGGTATAAACCTGTGGTCCTCAAGAGGTTAATTGCAAGTATGCCCAGAGTAGAAATTTTTGAGAGGTGACTAGTGATGAAGTGTCTCTATACCCTTTAAACTTCCTTCTGATACAAAGTCTCACATCCGAGGTTTGGAGGAAGCCTTCCAGCGCTCAGCAAATGAAGAGAGATAACCTAGTGGAAAACAGAGGTTGTATTGAATGAGAGTCATGGGGCTTACGGACACGGGGGCTAAAGTACAATTGTACAAAAAAAAAAAAAACATGCGAAGTGACATGTATGAGTAGATGTTGTTTCTCCGACTATTTTGTTTCTGAATATGGAAGCCATGGCAGAGCTGCTAATGGGGAAGAGGTGAAGTCATTTTCAAGCTGAACCTGATGTTTGATAGAGTCAGGGTCATACCATTCAAATTGCTGCTTGGTGGTATGTAAAGCGATCCGGAAGGCCCGCACCCCAAAATGCTTTCAGAAGGGTAAGAAGAGAGTGTTTCAGTCTGGGTCTCCTTTTACCCGATACAAGAAAAGATTATTGTTTTTCATATTATATTGATTTTTTTTCTTATATTACAACTTATTTATTGTAGAACCCCAGATATATCCTAGCAAACTGGCATAGGTGTATATGTGTGTTTGAGCACTATCAATATCAATTGTTTACAGATCAGAATGAAAGGTGTTTCTGATTTGTAATACTTGTTCCAGGTTAAAGGGTGGGGAGCAGTAGATTAAGCTTTCAAGACACAAAAATAAACAGAGAAAATTTAGGAATACCAATATAGTGTAGTAAGCATTATATATGAACAAGATATGCAAACCAAGGCAGAAAAAAAAGGTCAAGCTGCAAGCCAAGCAACCACAGTACAAGGCATGAGGAGAAGACTCCTCTCCAATCTGCATTGTGGTATCTTCTGGAGGTAGATGGTCACTCTACAAAAAATAGTCCTGCACATATGGAAAAGTATCCTATGGGATACCCTAGAGCGAGTAGATGATGTAGCAGGAGGAATGACCCCCAAAAAGTGTAAAAACAGTGTCTACAGGTGAGAACAATAAGAGCTTGGAGCACCGTTGCTAATAATGGTGCTCCAAGACATTATTGTGCTCACCAGCAGGCACTGTATTTACCAGATGAAGCGGGAAACTCCCATGAAACGCATTGTCATTTAAGTGTGAATAAATTCAATCCCATTTTTCTCTAATTGTTTATTATTTAGGTAAGTCATTTAGTATGTTTTAAACTGATTTTTACCCTTTAGAAGGCAGTTTATTTAAAGAGAACCAGAGATGAAGCACCCTCATGTATTTTACCATATATATCAATGGGGACATGACCGTAAACACCTACTCTGCTCTTGGTTTCATTCTTCTGACTGTTATCAGCCCTGATAAGAATCCCTGACTGAGCATTCACACTAGCTTTTCCTGGAATGATTATAGCTGAGTCAGTCTTCTGTGATGTCTTTTCAAGCCCAAGTCTGTCCCCTTGTGGCTCTGCTTTGCTGCCATTTATCCTCGAAGCAGCAAAGCAGAGCCACAAGGGGGCAGGCTTGGGCTTGAAAAGGCATCACAGAAGACTGATTCAGCTATAATCATTCAGGTGAAAGCTAGACTGAATGCTCAGTCGGGGATTCTTATCAGGGCTGATAACAGGCAGATTTAGCAGAGAAGAATGAAACAGAGTGCAGAGTAGGTGTTTACCGTCATGTTCCCATTGAAATATATGGTAAAATACATGAGGGTGCTTTGTCTCTGGTTTCCTTTAAGGCTTGCAAGTGCTCCAGGCCAATTTATTTTAGCACATTTTTTTCTTTCTTATTTGCTACATTTATGGCCACTTGTCACTAGGTGGCAGTGTGAGACAATAATAGAGGACTTCTGCTTTCAGTTTCTATATTCTCTGCTCTGCAGAGAGACTTCAAAGCATTCCAAGATAATTACAACACCACCAGTTCTGCCATTTGAAGTGAAAAGCAGTGTAATGATCTCAAGCGAGATAACTCTATTGAAGCTGCTAATGGGTTAAAGCTGTTTTATACTTTCTTTTTAAGGAGCCTTCTCCCTTGTTCGAGGTTAGTGGCTCTGAAAATAATATGATGACAAAAAGGATACGCATCACTCTATTTCTATGTGGAATAGACTCAGATTTGTGAAAAGCCTACAATCCAAATTTCCCCTTCTGGCCCCATTTTTTGCAATACTGGTTTCCTGCCAGGCCTGGAATCTGGTGGTTTATTATGGTGGAGGTCTAGTGGCTTTCAGCTACTTGAACACCTATTGATAGAGGGCAAGACCCCCACGTGGGAGCAATTGAGACAACTGACTGCCTCCCCCCCCCCCCCCCCCAGGTTTTTCTCCATACAACCCCACTCAGCTTTACCCAAACCAAGGACCTACTTTGAATTTTGGTGTGAAAAGATGGCCATTGTGGGAGGGATAATATCCGATTTATAGTCAATATTCTCACAACCATTGGAGAAGAGGGCCAAATTGGTGGCAATAGCGCAGTGGGAGTAGGACTTGGGCTCATCCTTCCATGTTGCTTGCTGGTCCAAATGCTGTGTAACCCTGTCCAAAGGTAGCAGTTATTACATAAATATTGAGACCAATATGAAAGTCTTTCTACACACATACCTCACTCCTACCTGACTCTATAGAATAACTCCAACTATCTCTGATCAGTGCTTCAGATATTGCTCCCAGTTGGGCACATTCACCTTGTATGGTGGTATTGCCCTGTTGCCCAAAGCTATTGGTCCACAATTTCTGCTTAACTGGGAACTGTCCTTGAGACAACTGTGTCCCCAGATTTATGGATACTGCTGTTAAGGAAAACAACTCAAGGGTTTAACTTCCCCAGGCAAAGGTTGGCACAACCTATCACTAAGGCTTCACAACTTCACATCACCAGTGTAACGATCGGTGTCAGCACACAGAGAGAATCTGATTATTGGTGATCTGCAGTATCACCAACAATACAGACATATACCTGATTATTGATGATCTGCAGAATCACCGATAATACAAGTATAGCTAACCTCTGGACACCTGAAGACGTGTAAGTGTTTGGTGCAACAGTAATGAGTAGAATCACCTGAGGAGCAGATGACTTTAAGCAAGGAGAGTCAGACTCTACTGTAGTCAAAGGACTCCTAGAGAATGAGTCTTTGACTGGTTTGCAGAGAGGTGCCTCTGAGAGACAGGGGGTCCCTGCAGATGGACTGAACACCCAGGAGGCGGGTGACAGCCACAAGGGTCGGTCAGATCGGGTCGGCAACACACGAGCAGATAAGGATACTGAGACAGAAGGCTGATTCGGTAACCAGGGACAGGCAGGATTGGCAACAGGTAATCAGATATGCGCAGGTACCGAATCAGAAAGCAGAAGGAGAGTCAGGAAAGCAATAGGTCATAACAGATATCAAATAAGGCCTAGTCTTGGGTGTGAGATCCGTGGTCTCAACACCCTGGAACTAGTCTGAAGTATAACACAATAGTAATACAGTATCCCTAGTCTTTGGTGTGAGGTCCGTGGTCTCGACACCCTGGAACTAGTCTGAAGTAGAACACAATAGTAACACAGTATCCCTAGTCTTGGGTGTGAGGTCCGTGGTCTCGACACCCTGGAACTAGTCTGAAGTATAACACAATAGTAACACAGTAATCTGGCTAAGTGTGGATTCCCAGGTCCTCCTGGTTCAACCACACTGAAAATCTGACTCTGGTCTGAGTGCTAACACATAAGCATTTGCAACGCCAGACAACCAGCAACTGACAGGCAAGGAGTATATATAGCAAAGCGCTCCTCAGCGCCGCCCAGTTCCCTTCAGCCAATCCCCTGCCACACTGGGATCAGCTGATCGCTCTGATCAGCTGACCCCTCTCCAATTGGCATAAAGAGCCTGCCTAGCAGCGCGCGCGCGTAGCTCTCCATCTGTGTGCACTACTAGGTCCAGACAAACCAGACACATGCTGCTGCTGAGAAACCGCCGGTCTCAACGCGGAAACAGCCGCCTCACTGTCAGACCGCGCGGCGGTGTCTCCGCAATCCATTACAGTACCCCCCCCCCCCCCCCCCCGAGGGACAGAATTCACACCAGATGAGAATCCAGGATCTTTTCAATCTCATACTCTGGTTAGTCATCCACCAACACAGGGGGGGAGAGGAATCCACGTGTACTGCTGGTTTTAAAAGAGACACATGGAATGATCTCACACCTCTCATACTGGCTGGGAGATCAATCGCATAAGCGACATTATTGATTTTCTTGGCCACTGGAAAAGGTCCTATAAATCTAGGGCCCAACTTGGGTGACAGTTGCTTCAGGGCCAAATGACGAGTGGACACCCACACCAAATCTCCTGGAGAGAATTTCCACTCTACAGACCGTCTTTTATCTGCCTGTCTTTTCTGGGTTTGAAAAGCTTTCCCTAGGTTCCTCTTAACCATTCCCCAAATCTCCCTCAGGACCCTTTGCCAATCCTCCAGAGCTGGAAAGGGTGTAGATGAGACCGGCAAGGGAGCAAACTTGGGGGATCTTCCTGAAACCACCTGAAATGGGGAAAACCCAGAAGAGGAGCTTTTTAGGTTGTTGTGCGCAAATTCCGCAAACGGCAAAAATTTTACCCAGTTGGATTGCGCATCTGCAACATAACACCTGAGGAACTGTTCCAGGGATTGGTTAACTCTCTCGGTCTGGCCGTTGGTCTGTGGGTGGTAGCCTGATGAAAATGCGAGAATCATGTCTAATTGATGGCAGAAGGCCCTCCAAAACTTTGAAACAAATTGGACTCCCCGATCTGACACTACATTCTCCGGAATGCCATGCAGCCGGAAAATGTGCTGGATGAAGAGATCAGCCAACACCTGGGCTGAGGGGAGTCCTTTCAGAGGGACAAAATGAGCCATCTTACTGAATCTGTCCACTACCACCCAAATGAACGACTTGCCTTTAGACCGAGGGAGCTCACCCACAAAATCCATAGAGATATGAGTCCATGGTTCACTGGGAACTGGCAAGGACTGTAAAGTGCCCACGGGGGCCTGACGAGAGGGTTTACTCCTTGCACAGACGGCACACTCTCTTACAAACTCCTTACAATCTGTTGCCAAGGTAGGCCACCAGGCACATCTAGCCAGTAGATTGAGTTCTGGTGGCCCCAGGATGACCAGCATTCTTGTGTGAATGAAACAGTTGTAGGAGTTGCAAACGGAAAGGCAGTGGCACAAACATGACCCCATCAGGCTTCCCCTCTGGGACATCTTGTTGGTAAGGACTCAAAGTGACTGTCCAATCCTTCCAGGTCTCAGTGGCTGCCAGAACTACCTTCTGAGGTAGGATGGTCTCAGGGGCTGCAGGCTGCACTGTCTCAGGTTCGAAACACCTGGATTAGGCATCGGCCTTGATGTTCTTACTACCAGGAGTATATGTAATTATAAATCTAAATCTTGCAAAGAACAGGGACCACCGGGCCTGATGAGGGCTAAGTCTCTTAGCACCCTCTATGTACTCCAAATTCTTATGATCTGTATAAACTGTGATAGTGTGTTCTGCACCCTCTAGCCAGTGTCGCCATTCCTCAAAAGCTAACTTAATGGCTAAGAGCTCCCGGTTGCCTATGTCATAGTTTTTCTCTGCGGGTGAAAATCTATGAGAAAAGTAGGCACATGGGTGTAAGCTTGCCCTGCAAGCCTGATCTCTGAGACAATACAGCTCCCACCCCCACCTCTGAAGCATCAACTTCTACAATATAGGGAAAGATGACATCAACATGTCTCAGTATAGGTACGGAAGAGAACAGTTTCTTTAGGGTGGAAAAGGCCGCATGAGCCTCTGCTGACCAGTGATGAGTGTCAGCCTCTTTCTTGGTGAGACTGGTAGAGTACCCCTTAAATTAATGAACCTTCTGTAATAGTTGGCAAACCCCAGAAATCTCTGGAGTGCCTTCAGTCCAACAGGCAGAAACCTTCTCTGGGTCCATTGAGAGGCCAGAGGTGGAGCTAATGTACCCCAAGAAGGCAACCGAGGTTACTTCAAAGAGGCATTTCTCCAGTTTGGCATAAAGCTGATTCTGTCTTAGCTTTTCTAGCACAAACCTGACATGCCTGCGATGCTCAGTGAGATTGGACGAAAAGATCAGTATATCGTCCAAATAGACCAGGACAAACTTCCCCAACTTCCCCTGAACACCTCGTTAATTAACTTCTGGAAGACGGCCGGGGCATTACATAACCCGAAGGGCATCACCAGGTACTCGTAATGCCCGTCGGGCGTGTTGAAGGCCGTCTTCCATTCGTCACCGTCCCTAATACGCACTAGGTTGCATGCACCTCTTAGATCTAGCTTTGAGAAAATCTTGGCGTTGGTCACCTGTGTGAACAAATCGTCAATCAAGGGTAAAGGGTAGCGATTTTTCACTGTGATCTTATTTAGGCCTCGATAATCAATGCAAGGACGGAGGCCTCCGTCTTTTTTCTTTACAAAAAAGAATCCTGCCCCTGCTGGTGAACGGGAGGGATGGATGAACCCTTTAGCCAAGTTTTCTCTGATGTATTTCTGCATAGCTAGTTTCTCAGGCCCAGACAGGTTATAGAGGTGACCCCTGGGTGGCATACAACCACATCTCAAATCGATGGGACATACAAAGGCACGGTGGGGGGGAACTTTATCTGCTGACTTGGGACAGAAAACGTCAGCAAATTCTGCGTATTGTCTTGGCACACCTTCAACCTGAACGTTGGTATGACCCAAGGTTACCTTTGCCAAACAATGATGATAACAATGGGACGACCAGCTCGTTAGCTGACCTGAAACCCAGTTTATCTGAGGGGAGTGGAGTTGTAACCAGGGCATGCCAAGAATGATGGTAGAGGTTGCCATATGCAAGACCAGAAATTGCAGATCTTCCCCATGCAGTACCCCAACACTGAATCTCAAATTTGGAGTATGGGACAAGGGATGTCTACTCTGCAGAGGAGAGTCATCTACCGCAGTGACCAGAATCGACTGATCCAATGGGAGCATGGGAATTCCCAATCTCTTTGCAAACTCGTAATCTATAAAATTAGCCACTGAACCAGAGTCAATGAAAGCTTCAGTGGTAACAGTCTGACCCTCCCACGTGACAGAACAGGGAAGGAGCAGACGATTGTTATCTAGAGGTAAAGACTGCGCGCCTAGGGTATTACCTCTGACTACACCTAGGCGGCAGCGTTTCCTGACTTCCTGGGGCAATTCTGCACTCTATGGCCCTCCTCTGCACAGTACAAACAGAGCTGTTCTGTTTTCCTGCGATTCCTCTCCATCTGCGTCAACTTGGACTGACCAATTTGCATTGGTTCTGGCGGAGGTGAGGCGGGTGGAGGAGAGGCATAAGAGACATATCTGACCGAGTTTCTACCACGGGTTTGCTTTTGATACCGCAACCGGCGATCAACCCGTACTGCTAAAGAGATTGCGTCATCAATGGTTTTTGGTTCAGGGTGTCCCAACATCAATTTTGAAACTGCGTCTGACAGCCCTGATAGAAAACAATCTAGCAATGCAAAAGCCCCCCACCTAGCTGACACTGACCACTTTCTGAATTCAGCTGCATAGACTTCTACTGAATCCTTGCCTCGACGCAAGGTCTTTAACTTCTGCTCAGCAGTAGAGGCAATGTCCGGATCATCATAAATTATGGCCATGGACTTAAAAAATTCCTCTACTGATGTTAGCGCTTCATTCCCTGTCTGCAGGCTATATGCCCAGGTTTGAGCATCTCCTGAGAGTAGGGTCTTAATAAATGTAATCCTCTGTGCCTCTGTTCCTGACAAGTTAGGCCTCAGTTCAAAATATGACATTACACGATTCTTAAAATTTTGAAAGTCAGATCTAGGACCAGAAAACCTTTCGGCTACAGACATCCGCAGGTCTGTAACTGGAGGAGATCGCACTGAAGTTACAGTCGTCTGAAGGACCTGTAGAGACCCAGATAAAGCAGAGAACTGGGCCTGCTGACCATCCATCACTCTGATGAGATTTTCCACTGAGGTGGTGAGTGTATCAAGACGACTGTTAAGTGCGTCCATTTTGTTTTTTGGTCTGGCGTTCTGTAACGATCGGTGTCAGCACACAGAGAGAATCTGATTATTGGTGATCTGCAGTATCACCAACAATACAGACATATACCTGATTATTGATGATCTGCAGAATCACCGATAATACAAGTATAGCTAACATCTGGACACCTGAAGACGTGTAAGTGTTTGGTGCAACAGTAATGAGTAGAATCACCTGAGGAGCAGATGACTTTAAGCAAGGAGAGTCAGACTCTACTGCAGTCAAAGGATTCCTAGAGAATGAGTCCCTGACTGGTTTGCAGAGAGGTCCCTCTGAGAGACAGGGGGTCCCTGCAGATGGACTGAACACCCAGGAGGCGGGTGACAGCCATAAGGGTCAGTCAGATCGGGTCGGCAACACACGAGCAGATAAGGTACAGAGACAGAAGGTTTATTCGGTAACCAGGGACAGGCAGGATTGGCAACAGGTAATCAGATATGCGCAGGTACCGAATCAGAAAGCAGAAGGAGAGTCAGGAAAGCAATAGGTCATAACAGATATCAAATAAGGCCTAGTCTTGGGTGTGAGGTCCGTGGTCTCAACACCCTGGAACTAGTCTGAAGTATAACACAATAGTAATACAGTATCCCTAGTCTTGGGTGTGAGGTCCGTGGTCTCGACACCCTGGAACTAGTCTGAAGTAGAACACAATAGTAACACAGTATCCCTAGTCTTGGGTGTGAGGTCCGTGGTCTCGACACCCTGGAACTAGTCTGAAGTATAACACAATAGTAACACAGTAATCTGGCTAAGTGTGGATTCCCAGGTCCTCCTGGTTCAACCACACTGAAGATCTGACTCTGGTCTGAGTGCTAACACATAAGCATTTGCAACGCCAGACAACCAGCAACTGACAGGCAAGGAGTATATATAGCAAAGCGCTCCTCAGCGCCGCCCAGTTCCCTTCAGCCAATCCCCTGCCACGCTGGGATCAGCTGATCGCTCTGATCAGCTGACTCCTCTCCTATCGGCATAAAGAGCCTGTCTAGCAGCGCACGCGCGCGCGTAGCTCTCCATCTGTGTGCACTACTAGGTCCAGACAAACCAGACGCATGCTGCTGCTGAGAAACCGCCGGTCTGAATGCGGAAACAGCCGCCTCACTGTCAGACCGCGCGGCGGTGTCTCCGCAATCCATTACAACCAGACAATGGCGGCAACCTACCCTATTAATAGACCTTACTACTAAAATAGTTACAGAAATTCTTATAAAGAAAATACCACTTGCTATAGTCAGGGCCGGCCCTAGACTTTTTGCCGCCTGAGGCAAATTTAGGAGAGAGTTGCAGCTGAGGCCGCTCCCCCCACCCCGTGGGTGCGCCGCCGAGCCGGAGGGGTAGCGGGCAGGTCAGGGGTATTGGGCCTAGCGGTGGGGAGGGGGGTCGGATCCCCCCCTCCCTCGCCTGGGTCCCCCGATCTGCGCTCCCCTCCAGCCTGTAATTAGGAAGCTAGTGATGGGTCGTTCACGAACGATGCGAACGACAAGAGCCGGTTCTCAGTTTCAAAAGAGCCGATGCCTCAGCCGCCCCACACAGCCCTACTTTGGTCTGTAATAAAGGGCGCTGAAGCATGCTGGGAGAGGTAGTCCTCCTCTTGCAGCTTGTAGGAGTGTATGGGGCGGAGCAGAGCAGTAGCAGGAGGGATTGCACCAGTCAGAGAAGCAGTCTGGAGTTGTCATGGAGACGGGGGCGGGGCTTTTACTCCGATTCTGAGTGGTGTCTAGTGATATTTAATGAAGAGCCGATTGAGAGCCGTAAGAGCCGGCTCTTTAATGGGAGCCGATTCAGAAGAGCCGATTCTCCGAGAAGAGCCGGAATTCCCATCACTATAGGAAGCTGCTGCCAGATCGTAAGAGGCACGGGCGGGGAGGACTCAACTTATCCGCGTGCCATCGTGCGCTCCACTGGCATCACTCCCTGCATCGCCGTCCACTTACAATACAGTGGGCGGCGATGCAGGAAGTGACGTCAGTGGAGTGCTCGCTGGAACGCGGAAAAGGTGAGTCCTCCCCGCCCGTGCCTCTTACGATCTGGCAGCGGCTTCCTAATTACAGGCTGGAGGGGAGCGCAGATCGGGGGACCCAGGTGAGGGAGGGGGGGGTCCGACCCCCCTCCCCACCGCTAGGCCCAATACCCCCGACCTGCATGCTACCCCTCCGGCTCGGCAGCCGCCCCCCCGGGCGGGTGCCGCCCTTAGAAGTTTGCCGCCTGAGGCAAATGTTTCACCCCGCCTCATGAGCGGGCCGGCCCTGGCTATAGTAAACAATACAATGGAAGTATTCTTGGAAATGTGCAGCCATGGCTTATTTATGTCGACAACCTAGGCCTGCAATCCCTGGCTACCTCCATCTGAATCGCGCCTGTAGCTCAAAGGGTCACCTTCTTTTGTCCCTTAACTGTTTGTTATTGTTGCTTTATTCTGGATTTTTACAATGTGGTACATTAATCCTGTTCCTCTCCTTGTACTATTGGTTGTATATTACTATTTCATGATTGCTTTTGTTACGCTGTGTTTGCTGTGACCTGCTCCACAAGTGGGGTATTTTTTTGGCTTTTACTGTTACCATGCTGAATTATATTTTTGTCAATAAAAACTTTTGAAATTAAAAAGGATAAGCATTCTATTGATGAAGACTAGGTTTTTCTGAAGCGGTCAGCACTGGCAGCTACCATATCTTGTTCAAGATAGGTGTGATGGAAAACTATGACCTCAGAGGGCTTGGATGCTTTTCTTGTAATGAAGGACAGCCATAGCTATAATTACAAGGTACTTCCCAGCAGAGTTGTTCCAGGTATTTATTTTAATGCCATCTGGAGTCAGGAAGGATTTTTTCCCTTTTAAGGTTTTTTGCATTCCTCTGGATCAACTGGGATATGTGCGGGTTTAAGACAATGTTTTTTCTCCGGTTGAACTTGATGGATGGATATTTTTTTCCTCAGCCAAAATAAATATATAACCTGAAAAAATCTATTAAAATAATAATGCAAATTGGTCACTGAGGACAAAGAGGAACCATATCTGTTTAATATCTTTTTCACTCTATTTGTGCAAAAAGAAAGTGATGGTGGAGCAGCTTGAAATGTTAATTCGCAAGACTCCGGTAAAATTGCTCTGCTGTGTCAGTACACATAAGTTTTATTGGTACATTAAATGGAATACGCTAGCACCATCATTATTTAATAGCTCAATTACATTTATTCCAACAGTTCTGTCAAATAATCACTGTTGGAAGAAATAAATATAACTGAGCTATTAAATACTGGTGGTGCCAGCATATTCCATTTGATGTATCGGTGGACGGGTGAATCCATTGCTGGGCATATCAACGGTGACAAAGTTGGATGGTGTGCACCTCTACAAGTATTCTATAAGTTTTATTGGTACTTATACCACCATTGTAATGTGCATTGTACGAGTAGCGCAACTAATGTTATACGTGCCGATCATATATCGTGTGTAACATTATTTGCGTAATCCGCACTATACAACCAGGGTGCAGGTCGTATATATAATGTCTCTTATACTAGGTACACACAATGCGTTTTTTCGGTCGATTTCCCATTTGATCGATCTTTGATTCGATTTTCTGGTCGATTTCCCACTCAATTCTCTTATCTCTTCTTTTTGATTTTCATTCACTTCTATAAGACACTGACCTGAAAAACGATCAAAAATAATATCGGACATGACGGAAATTACCTATCGAACTATCTATCTAACACAAAATTGTATGGTGTGTACCTAGCATTAGTCAGTTTACTTTTATCCTGAGTTTTCTCACGGGAAATAATTATTTTTTTATCCTAGCTACAAAATGACTTTTCAGAATCTAGCAATTGAAAAAGTACAGCAGGTAAACTGAAAAAAGCAGGTAAAAAAAGTATTATGAATATAATTTGGGTATTTTCTTGCTTGCTGTGGGCTTACAAGATATTTTATTGATAAGATGTAAAAAAAAATCTCCATGAGGAAACGCAGAGAAAAGAAAATTAAATTAGGAACATACCATCTTAAAGGACAACCAAGGTGACATGTGACATGATGAGATAGACATGTGTATGTACAGTGCCAAGCTCACAAATAACTAGGCTGTGTTCCTTTTTTTCTTTATCTGCCTAAAAGAGTTAAACATCAAGTATGCAAGTGACAGTTTCTGTCAGGGTCAGGACCAGGTCAGACTAGTTCAGACTAAAGTATAACCATCACTGATAAGTAATTACAGCCATAAAATACTTTCCTGTCAGTAAATGGCTTCTGGGAGCAGGAAATAGATTAAAAGGGTCAATAATTCGTAGATTTGAGCTGTAGCATACTTCAATAAATGTGTACAAGTGTACAGTTCCACTGCGCTCAGTCTGTCTCGATCTCCACACTTTATACACTTTCGAGTGCTGCTCCACTGTTGCTCAGGGATCAGAGCAAAAACTGGCAAACATACAGAAAGAGAAAGAGAGGAGCGCTCTCTAGTGTATTAACTTTTTAATTTATGCTTCCAAGCGCAAGGTAAAAATAACACGTACAGTGTATATATAAAATCAAAGCATATCACATGAGTGTAGTAGTACGTCACCACGTCCTGATGTTAATCCATCCGCATGATACGCCTCCGCAATGTGGCCAGTATCGCGGGGAATCCAAAGATTTGGAAAGCGCGTATCATGCGGATGGATTAACATCAGGACGTGGTGACGTACTACTACACTCATGTGATATGCTTTGATTTTATATATACACTGTACGTGTTATTTTTACCTTGCGCTTGGAAGCATAAATTAAAAAGTTAATACACTAGAGAGCGCTCCTCTCTTTCTCTTTCAATAAATGTGTCATTGAGCAGAGACAATGAAAACAGTTAAAACTTAAAAACTAGATTTAAATATAAAATAAAACCGTGAGACATCTAAATAAGTCATTTTTAGGAGAAGGAAGATAGATACAATTGTTTTTCTCATCAGTTTATTTTCACCTTGGATGTCCTTTAAAGAATACTATAATTAATAATGGACATTAACAATTTTAAGAATTATTTAATCACTACCATAACACCAAAAGACTGTTATAAAACAACTGTGGTACCTTTATGTAAACAAGGATATTGCCCATTGTGTATTTAAAGTCTACTTAAAAAAAGACTTCCATCTGCCCTATGGTGGTATAATATGGTTTAAATAACTTCTGACTGCAATGCTATTTTCAGAAAACAGGTTCCATTATGCTACATTGAGCCTAAGCAAATATTTTTCATGAGCAGCTAATATACCTTTGTCTTTTACATCAATGTTTAAATGTGGGTCAAAGGGATTGGGTGGGGATCTCCTTGATTTCTGCTACCTAACGGAAGTCAGTGATACACGTGGTACAAACTCATTTCTGACAGTCATTAGCACAGTCAGCTGTTACTGGCTACATATATTGAGGGGTTAATGGAATACGTTTTTCTAACATAACACCCAGTTTAAGTTCTGTTGTTGTAAAAATATCTGCGGGTTTGCTAAGGAACCACGAATGTGTGTTAGAAAATAATATCATACATTATTAAAAACATTGTTTTTATGAAAGGCAGATGTCATATTGATCTTTATTTTTATTAAAAAAAAAGTCATGAGAAGCTTTACATGGTCAGTGGCGTAGCTAAGGAGCTGTGGGCCACGATGCAAGTTTTACATGCCCCCCTCCCCCCAAGTACTCTATACATAGCAATTGATACGGCGCACCAAACCCTACCAAAGGCAACTACAGTGTCTGAGATGCAAGAAGGGGATGGGGAACAGTTTGGTAATGATTACCACTATTCAAAGTATCTATAGAAGTGATTATTATGAGCACAGGACCAATAGAGAGCTAATACTGTAGTTGAGGGAGGGCCCTTCGGGGCCCCTCTGGCCCAAGGGCCCCGATGTGGTCACAACCTCTGCAACCCCTATTACTACGCCCCTGTACATGGTAGCTTACACATGCCTGATGGATATAAGGTCTACTGGGTTAGAATTTAAATTCTATAAATTGAAAGACTACTGGCTTAAATAGTTACTTTGTGTGCAAGTATTGATGATTAACTAGGTCTCTCGAGTAATGCAAAATGCAGTGAATTACACACATACCCACAACAGGTGACACCCCTGCTTCACCTGCCAGCTTGTTTGATCTGTAAACTACAGAGAGGTGGTCATGCTCATTAATAAGGAATGATTTGGCACACCCCTTTCCCATGATGTCTACCTTGGCATTTAGCCAGTCACTATGTGCAGGGGCAGCTGTGAAATTTTTTGTATAGTTGGTGCTGTGAATTTGGTTTCTCCTCGTGCCCTATATGAATGAAATCTAGATTCCGGTTCTCTAGTTAATCAAGTCAAATTATTGTAAGATCAAACTAAGCGATATTAAATACATGAATATAGATTGTAGGATGCTGCCTTGTATCTAAAATGTTAGACCATAAGCCAGGATTAATTGTGTTTACACAATTTGGATTCATTTTCAGCAGTTAGATACCAGGCTCCATAAGGATAACAATCGTTATAATATAGTTTTGCTTCTAACTATAACAGTATAGGAAGCCAGCTGACACCTTATTTTTATTCTATAATAACTTCAGCATGTGTTCAGTATCATTCAATAGCATTATGCCACCTAGTTACATTAACAACCAACATAAACGGGATGGCATCATGTTGAATAACTCACAAAAAAATATCATCATCCAGCAGAAATGCAGTGCATGACCTGACCAAACATAAATCACCCACAACATTAAATCTCTTAATTTAGAAAATGTACAGAGTACTCAGTTAAATCATGGAAAACCAAAACCAATTTTGTAAGGGACTAAAGCTAGACATAGACACAAATTTTCCCACTTGATGTGGCAAATTGATCAATTCCTCTCTGAAAGGAATCGATTCCTACCAAGCACATCAATTTTCAATAGATTCCAGCAGGGAAAATCGGTCGAACTGCAGCGTTAGAAATTATATCGCTTATCGGTTGACTACCACTCTGCCCTGCTCCTGATCAACCTAGATGTTCTATCATATCCAATCTATACTTTACATGTTTGATCAAAATCGACCTAAATTCAATCAATTGGACATTTTAGAGGAATTGATTCCCAGCAGATGTAATGAATCTGCAAGGAATCAAACTTGAAATTTGATGACTGTATGAGTACATTTAAAGAAACATAAAAGCTCTATTGCTAAAAAAAAGTGATGCTAGATGCATGCTAAGGCCTCGTTCACATCAGGGCCGTTTCTGTGCGCTTTCCACAGCGCACTGCCCTGTGCGTTCAGCAAGGTATTGATTTTTCCATGTAACTAAATGTAGCTGGTTCACATCTATGCGCTGCGCTGAGCAGCGTTACAGAAACGTAGTGTTGCAGGCATTTCTGTGCGTTGAGCTGGAAAGCGCACAGCAATGCAAGTGAATGGGTCCGCTTTTTTAGCGCATAGAAGCGCGTACAAGCGCATAGAAGCGCATGCGTTTTTTACCCCTAATTGGAGAAAAAAATACATTTACATACAAAAACAAAGTTTTATTGACAACTGCTGCTGCTACAGTAAGCAAAACGTGCTTTAAAGAAGCGCAGCGCAACGCACAGAAACGCGGACTAAAGCGCGCACAAGCGCATGCGTTTTTTACCATGCGCTTTAACACGTTTTTCAGCGCAGCAGATGTGAACGAGGCCTTAGCAATGGTTAACTACCCAGCAGAAGTACTTTATATCTAGTAATAATAGGCTTATATCATCCTGATTCTCAATGACATATTTCTAATTACCCTTGCCAAATGAAGACAACTACGACCTGTAATGGCATTGCTACAAGACAAGGGTATTGACTATAGCTGGGGGTACCCCTTCAAGCTTATTTTTGTGAAGGAAAGTCCCATGGAATCTTGGACACTGATGACGCTCTGGAGTTATGGTTACTGGTCCTACAAATTCCAAATAGGTTTTACAATATGGGATTTGTTATGCCACCCTTTAAGTCTTGTTTTGCATTTAGTTTTTCATTTTGGCATGTTCTGATTTCCATTTTGGCATGTTCTGATTTCCATTTTGCAATTTTCTGATTTGTCACTCTCTGTCCTCCGCGGCTCCCGGCTCCACTCTCCTCCCTGCTCACCACACCGATAGCGCCCACCTATGCTGTCACCCTGGAGCACCCATGATGTGCTATGGGTGCTCCAGGGTGACAGCCGAGGTGGGCGCTATCAGTGCGGTGAGTGGGGAGGAGAGTGGAGCCAGGAGCCACGGAGGACAGAGAGCAACGCAGCTCTGATATACTTAGTATAGCCAAGCTAAAGCATCTTTGAATTTGGCTCCAAGGCTCCCCATTGGTCTGTAAATAGACCAATGAGGAGCCTTGGAGCCAAATTCAAAGAAGCTTTGAGCTCTGCTATACTTAGCGTAGAAGAGCTGTTGGCGGTGTTGCGGCGATGTGTAGTGGCAGCCGGCAGAGATCTTTAATCAAGATGTAACAAGAAGGTCGCAAGATAGAGGATATTGGCGTGGGACTTTTTCCGAGGATATTGGCGTGGGAACTTTTTTTTTAAAGTGGAATATAACCCAGTATTTCTTCTTTGCTCTAAAGTCTAAAAGATTATTTACAGCATATAATATACTAGCACAATGTTTTTTTTTAGTAAAACAGCATTTAAAGGGTTACATCACAGGACTGACTTTTTCTCCTGCAGCGACAGCCCACATCCGAACTGGTGATAAGTTTATCTTCTGTATACATTCTTTACTTGATACAATTAAGTAAACATTCTCTGGCTGTGCAGAAACGTATGCTAATGAGTCCTGAAGTGAAACATGGTCAGAAATCACTGATGGCTGCATTTACAACAGAATTACAACAGTTATAAATAAAAAGCACCGGCAGCTTTCAAAGTAAATAAACTGAACTTTGGGAAGTTATAATTTCTAAATGAATCATAATACTTGTGCACAAAAGCAAATATGATAATTTTATTGGTTATAAAAAGTAAGGAAACCCATTTTTGTTAAATATTTTTTCAGAGTTTTAAACCGCTTTAAAGGTACAGGTAAGTATTTCTGGTTTATTAAGAACAATAAAAGACTTTTTCGTTTGATATCACAGGTAGTGATATCTACTTGGGCTGATGCTGGAGGAATCTTTGTTGGTTGGTGAGGGGATTCTGTATACTGTATTATGATTTGTGCACTACTCCTCACCTGTTGAAGCCCCGATTAAGGGGTGAAACAATTGTTGAGCAGCACTCACTGTATATATACTTATGCACCCTTATATTTCTTTCTTGTTTGTACCCCAGCTATACCTTCTGTGAAGGCTCATTTACCTGAATGGTTGTCCCCTATGGGGTCATAATGATTCAGTGATAGATATCACTACCTGTACCACAGTACTCTCATACGTTCACACAAACGTGCAAACTGTGGTAACCATATCTATCACACCAATACAGGCTTTTCTTTGACTCATGTGCAGCAATACAAACTGAGTGGAGTGTGGTGGGAGGAGATAGCTACACCCCATTTTATCTACTAGTGGGGGGGATCAGCAAAGACCCTCGTTCTCCACACTATCTTACCACCGTTTGAGCACTAATTGTGGCAGCACACACAGTGTTGCAATACATAAGCCTTCCTGTCCACATCTAGGACATGTTCTCTCACAAGTGGGGGTAGCAGACATTCAAGCACCCACCACCAATGAGATTTTAGGTTACCTTTGTAATCATTTTTCTTTGGTACATTTTTTGCCTAGGCCCTCTGGGCAAAGTGTGACAATAATATTTCACCAGTACAGTCCCAGTAGTGTAATATATGATTTTTTTTGATTGGAAAGCACTAGAGAATACTGTATGTGAAAAATAGGTAAGCTATCATTCATGAAATAAGTTTTGTAAATCAACCCCAATGTACTCAGAGTGCTGTAGGACTAAGATTTAAGAACTCTCTCACAATTTAATGAGACTGAAGCTGACTGCTGTTGTTAAAATACATGTTTTACTGTTCTAAAAACTTGCTGTATTGAAATATTTAGCCCATGCTGTAATAGAGCTTGTGTGATCTTATTTAAAAGGACCTGCTTCATATGTGCTGAATCTGATACAGACTCCTGCTACTGAAAATACTAACTTTAAAGAAAACTCCCGGGTGGCAGAAAACAAAAATGAAAATTGAAGCCTCTGGATCCTTCAGAGACTTCTCAAACCCACTGCTGCTGGCCGTGGTGCTCTTTTAGTTCACGGCCATGCTCCCCGTCATGCATGAGCACAGCTGCCTGCGTGAGTATGGCCACACCTGTACAGTAGCATGGAGCTGCTCATGAATAAGTAGCTTTGGCTTACTGCACAGGCAAGGGCGTACTCATGCAGGCACAGTATGGTCACGCTCGTACACAGTGGCTGCACAAGGCCATGACTGACTCTGGCTTCCGGCATAGGCATGAGCATATTCACCCAGACACAGTATGGATGCTCGTACACAGTGGGTACACAAGGCTGCAAGCAGCTTCAGCTTACTGAGCAGGCACTGGAGTACTGGCATAGGTGTAGTACAACTGTGCTCATATACAGAGGAGACTGCAGCCACAAGAATATATCCGATGAGCTCTTGTCGGATATGTTCACAGGGTCCATGTGACTCCAACTCCATTAATGTTAATAATGTTTGGTTCAGGACCCCCAAATCACAAAAGTGGACTTGAACTGAATTCTAACACTAGCATGCATAAACTACTTTTCAATAAGAAAAATCTGCAGCCCTATTATTGCTCAAGACAAGGTTTTGTTGCCATCCAGCTGTTGATATAAAGGCATACAGTCTTTAAACCAGTACTGGTGGGCACTGTTTTTCTACCATATTGGCTGCAAGGCCGCATTTCTGGAAAGGCCACAAAGGTCCGGGACTTGAGCGGCTGCACTCCAATGGGGCACCTGGATGTGAAAAAGGGGTTGCTAAATATGAAAGAGGGGGCTGAAAATAGGGAGCAACACATGAAAGAGGGAAACTGATGCTCAAGGTGGCTGTTTATGAAAGAGAGGTATACAGTACATGGATGATACACATGGAAGAGGGGACTGCAAATGAAATGGGAGGGGGGCTGCTGCACATGGAAGGGGAACCACAACATACTTGGCCTAGGGGCACACAAAGTATAAATCCATCCTTGATTGGCTGGAAATGTCATTATGCAGTAAATTCCTATTTTCCTGTAACTTTGTATTATACTTTACATTCTTAATTCACTTTATAAGGTAATGAACGTTTATTTACTTAATTTAGTTTAGTTTAGTTACATATACAACCTTTCTTGTTGTAAAAAAAGGCAGCTTTTTGCACATTTTTCCTGGCAGTAACATAAAGCCAGGGAGGTTAATAGGCCCAACATCCTAAGCGTTTGCTTTTTATGTTTCTCTGTCTTTCTGACCATGTAGCTGCTGCAAGTCTGACCATGCCAGAACACACAGCTGAGAATGTATTCAGTCCATAAGAGCTCCAGGCTGAAACATTTGCTTACACTACATCCATACTTTTCTCAAGCCAGGCTTATATTTTAAGAAGCAGAGTGGATCATGCAGAGTCATTTTCCTCCATGGATAGAAGCAAAGCAGACTAACATTAACACTCCAGGCTAGGAATTTTCACATCATTATTCAGCAGCTCTTAAATATTATGTCGGAATGTTAGTCTACTAAAGTCTTTATTCAATTCACTTTTTCTCCCCGGTGATATTTTCACACTGTATCAATAAAATGCATTTTAAGCCACCAGAAAGCAAGAAAATAATCAGAATGATTTTGACAATACTTTCTCACCTACCTTTTGGTACTTTTCCAACTACAGTATGGAGTTAATTCAGAAGCATTGTAGTAAGCTGCAGCGACCTACACATACATTACTGCTGTTTACCACCACAGCTTACTGCTTGCCTCGTTGAATAAAATGATATGACCTGTGAGGTAAATCTTTATGTATAAGCAATTCTTGTTATGTGCTACATCCTGATGAATATTTTTGCTCAGCTACAACAGCCCAGCATCCAAAGTGCTGAAAATGTTCAGCTCAATGGAGAGTAAAATAAACAGCTATACTAGCTATAACAAGTAAAAGGAATACCTTTTAAGTTCAACACACACCATACAATCTTGGTTGTACAGATTTACCAAATCTATGTAGTATAAGGGCCAACAGATTAAAAATACCTTGAATGATTGATTGGATAAGCTCTTATACCACATGAAAGTGGTAAGATTGAACAACCCAGATTGTGTGGTGTGTGTTGAGCCTAAGTATGGCAGTTTTTCCAACTCTGCTTACCAGCTTAATATGGTGGTTAACAGAGTGTGGTGGTGCCTTGCCAGAAGAGGTGATGTAGCTACTCCATGCTATGCATGTTGCCGACTATTGTGGATTTGTGAGCTGTGTGCAGCACCCTGTAATAAAGGGCAAGAGTTTATGGTGCTATCCAATCACTACAAAACTGAAGCAATCAGGTAAGCTCCCCTGCCTTGACTAATGACTACTAATAAAGACCCCTAACACCTCTGTTAATAGTGTATTAGAGTCAAACCAAATTAGTGGCTATATACCAGGCCCCTCCAGTCCTTCAATGACCTATACCTAACTGCCCACGCATTTCACACTTTCATGTGCGCCTGCAGGATTTCTCGAGAGCTGCCCCCACCCTCTGGAACTCCCTTCCACCTCCCATCAGACTTGCTCCCTCCTTCAACACACTGAAGCAAGCCCTCAAAACCCACCTCTTCAAGATAGCCTAACCACCTCCACCACAAGTAACTCTGTACTGAATACTTATTCTGCAGCCCTACCTTGTGTGTCTATCTCCCTTCTCCTTTGATTGTAAGCCTTTGGCAGGGTCCTCCCTTACCTAGTGTATTCAACATAGTTACGTGCTCCTTTCCTATGACTACCTCATACTTGTATTACTGAGCCTACCTAACCAGCCCAAAATTGCATGATCATGTATTTTGTACCCTGTTTGCCTTGTATAGCTTTGCTCTATGTTGTATAACCTTGTTACATCTGCCATAATTGTATCATTGTATGTATTTATTCTCCAGGACTGGGTAATATGCTGCCCCCTTATAAATACATTAAAAGTAATAATAATAAGTGTTTATTTTATTACATATAATTTGCTAGAAGTATTTGGGGCACTTCTCTAGAACCCCCATCTTGATCTGCTGCTTGATTGCCGTCTGGTTCCTTTTATGTTGATTGTAGACTTCTCTCTTTGCTGATTGCAGTCTTCATTTGCTCATTTTCTACAGTAGTTTCATTAGATGGCCAATGGCTCTGGAAGACAGCCCCACCTCTATTTATAGATTCATCTGGCGCTTAAGGCCGGGAAAAGTGGCTTGACAAGCCATGGAAGGAAATACAAATGGTTTATTTTAACAAGCCATTTTGTACCC
Source organism: Hyperolius riggenbachi (assembly GCF_040937935.1). Lineage (NCBI taxonomy): Eukaryota > Metazoa > Chordata > Amphibia > Anura > Hyperoliidae > Hyperolius > Hyperolius riggenbachi. The sequence goes on from NC_090651.1 coordinate 161,902,060, forward strand.
AGCTAAGAATATGAACAGAGGCAGAACTGATAGCAGGAAGTAAGTTAATCACAAGAGATCAAAGGAATGTGCTGCCATCCACAGCCTCACAAGACAACAGTCAAATGGACAGGAGCCAGAAAGACACAACATAAAAGTTTGCAATTAGCATGAAAGGAGCCAGACTACAATCAAGAGGCAGATAATGATGGGGTCCCATAAAAGAACCCTGAGGATCGCTAGAAAGTTACACCTAGTGAAATATTACAAGATTTGTGTGGTTTATTAATTATAACATTTACACATTTTGAGGCAAATAGCTGCTGTGCCTACCAGTAGTAGATGGCACACTTTGGAAGGAGGATGAAGTTAGCTTGCCAAATACATAGCAGGTGATGCCCACACATCTTGCTTCACCTTGAAAGACTATATACTTTGTCTTATTTTACTCCCCTATATGCCAATATTTAGCTTATTAGGGTTTATACCTGTGGACTCTTTCTCCTATTGGACTAATAATTGCTCAAAAACAAAGAAGCGTTGAACACTTTAGGAGAGAATATTCACTGCGCAAATATAGTAATCTTTATTTACCCCAAAGAAAATACTCAAGCAAATAGAAGACAAGGGCCTGTATCCTTTTTTCCTTTTTCTGTTGAGGAGATATTTTCAAACCTTACCAATAAAATACTTTTAAAGCTCCTAGCATGCAAGAAAATACTCAAAATATGTTGCTATATTACTTTGTTTATCTACTTTTTAATACTTTTGAATTGCTAGGTGCTGAAAAGTTACTTTTAGATAAAATAAAAAAAATATCTCCTGGAAGAAAACTTAAGAGAAAGAGTTGATTGGATAAGGTCGAATGAGTTTTCAGCACTGAACCTGTAATGTGCTAGCCAAGAAAAGTATATATATATATTATATTATTACCTGCTAGATGACTGTATCTCAGATCAAACATATAGACAGAAAAAATAAAATTACTGCAGTTGTAAAGAAAATTCAGAAAAGGTGGTTGCCTGCTGTTTACTTGCCTGGATTACTACCATTTGTCATAAAATGCCTAAAACATATTTTAAATGTATTAATACACTGATAAATTACCATAGTTATATATTACTGTACATAAGCCCTCAACTTTTTTCCTCTGTATAGTGTGGATTCATATTAAAGCATGGCTGTAATTATTTATGTAGGATATTTGAGTTGTCTAGTAATTCCTGTGACATTTCCTGTTTGCTAATGTGTATATGTGTAGCGTATAGACTGGTTAACAATCTGTGGAGTCCAAAATGTGTGTGCTTTTTATTCCAAACAACCAACTAAGTAGTACTTTTGAAATCAATTTGGGAATGTATGCTTCACTTAGAGAACACAGTAGGAAGTGTTATATATCCATTTATTTTGGCTTTCTTCATGAAATAGTGCGTAAGCAATCCACCACCATGTAATTCAATCTTGTATGTACTCTGGTGGTATTTGTTTATGGATACAAAACAATTAAAGCTTCCACAGCTTGCTAGCCTTTGACTTTGGTTTAGAATAGACTCTCAGAAATGTTGTGTGTCATTATTATTGATCAGCTGGAAAAGTTCCCCAGAACCAGTGGTGTAGGTAGAAGAAATAATGCACATGGCAAGTGTGTGTGTATATAGATAGATATATAGATAGATAGATATTTGATATAATATATTTTTTAATTAGTCTGTCCAACTTGAATTGAGGCATGATGATCAATAAGAGGTGTGGTACTCAGTCAGTTGTACAGTGGCGTATAGAAAAATAAAAAGGTTGGCATACACAGGCAACATCTCCCTCCCACCAAAACCCCCCCAAACCTAAAACATTTCAACAGCACTACATCACCCCCCCCCCCCCATCCCCCCAAACAAACACAAATAGGCACATGTCCTTAAAATTACAAAATTATGTAGACATTTCTCCCACATAACATATTTGTTAGGCACCTTGTCCTATTGAAAGACCAGACCCCATGACAGACCCCTAGTATCAGACAGGACCCTCAGTAATAGGCTCCCCGCAAGTAAATTATTAGACTTTCTGCTCTGTACACTCCTGCTTACTGTCACTATGGCTGGAATAGGTGATGCAATCACATGTCCCAACCAGCTCTATCTCCAAGCCTCGAGTTTTCTGCTCCCAGAATGGGAGAGAGGAAAGCCTGGTGATGAACACTGTCTGGGCTAAATAGTATCAAGACATGAGTACTCTCACCCAACCACACCCACTGCAACAGCAATTAGGAGTGTACAGTGTAGGGACATTCGGTAGGCTAATTTAAATAAACATATTAAACATTTTTTCATTTATTTTTTTATGAAATTGTAAAGCACAAAGACAACAGCTTAATTGAATTAACCAGTAAACTGTGCATGTTGATAGGAAACTCACATCTTTCCTCATTTTTTGCCAAGCTATATGGCTCTTATCTGGAAGTTACTGAGGGAGAACATTAGATTAGCATATGTGTGGTGGATGTTAAAGGAAGCGGAATCATCAGAATGAACATGCATCTATCTCTTGCTTACTGGGATGAGATGAGCATTGGGCAATGTACAGAGGTGTGTGGATCCAGCATGAACAAACCACTGTGCTTTCCTCAGATGTAAGCGTTATAGATCGATTTGGGAAATAAGCTCATAAAAGTTAAATCACTTGTAAGTGACAGAGCCACTTACAAGTAGCTCTGTCCCTTCTCTACTCCTCCAGACTGCACCCCATGGCTGTCAGTAAACCGGTTTCCCAGTCTTCCCCTATTGGGACCACAGGTCCTTACTCACCAAGACCACCAGATACAGCAACTCCTTCTTACCCCAAGCCATACAGCTGCTCATCCTAGCCACCCCACCATCTAGCATCCCAACCCACCACACCACTGTATTATTTTTTTTTTCTTTCTTGTTCTAATACTGAGCTTATCTGTGCCAACAATAATTCCATGTACAAACTCTCTGTACTTGGCAATTAAACATGATTGTGAATCATTATTTACTTTCTATTTACACAGCAGGAAGTACACATTTTTGTTTTCACAGTTCTCATGTGGTATACTGAAGGTTACTGATGTGAGTTTGTGCAATTTAAAGAGAACAACATGCATTATTTCTTTGCTAATGAAACTGGAATAGATTGCGTGCATATAGCTGGCTTTTAGCTGGCTTAACCCCCCATTTGGTGTATATTGTTATTAATGTTTTTCCATAGTTACTGTTTGGATGCATACAGTAAAACATAGCAGGCATCTAAATCTGATAAACTGGAAAATGTGAACAGCTGGTCTGAACAGAGGTAATTTTCCTCAACAAAAATAAAGCTTCACTATAAATATAATCAGGTTTTATTTTTTAAATAATATAAACATCTTTAAAGTAGAATTCCAGTCAAAACTGATTTTTAGGTAGAATGAGAAAAACATGTGAGTGTTTGATTGCTGTCTCTCCCCGTGTTGAGAAGGATCTGCCTGCTTCCACAAAAAAACACATTCTTCCAAGCTGGAAACTGATCACAATAAAAAAAAACGTTCAGATGTTGTAAGCTTTACCCACTTTAACCAGATTTTTTAAAAATGGCTTGAATTGTGCTTGAATTCAGAAGAGAAGACAAATAATACTTCTTTAATTAACTGTGTTACAGAAATTGGTCCTGTAACCATCACAACAGATCCAGAAATATTCCAGAAAGAACTTAAAGAACTCTATGTACAGGTCAGTAAAATGTTACATTTATTAAAAACAATCTAAGGTAAAATAAAAGTCTGGGTGGTAGATTATCTTTAAAAGTCTAATTCAATTCACTTTTTCTCATAAGTTTTCTCCTAGATTACATTTTTATACCTTATCATTAAATGGCTTGTAAACCACCAGCAAGCGAGAAAATATTCAGAATAATTTTGACAGTACTTTTACCTACTTTTTGGTACTTTTTCAATTGCAGGGTGCTGAAAAGTTAGTTTAAAGAAAATATTAAAAATTATCTCCTAGGTGAAAACTTATGAGAAAAGTGAATTAAATAAAGGCTCAAGACGGAAAAGAGGCAAATATGTGGATTGCCCTTGCATGTCTATGTACAACAAACCAAGTAACCACTGCTGATGTGCTTAATTCAATGGAATGAAAAGCCTCATTCAGTTGCATGTTTTAAGAGATTCCCTTACATGTGAGTTTCCTTTTGCCTCTGAATTGCACACAGTTATCATATATCCAGAATGACCTGCTCCATCTTCAAAGTCCAAAAATGTATTTAATCTTGTTAACAACCCATATAGATAAATAAACAAATATAGGAAAGTCCACATGTTAAAGCTCTTCCATGTGAAGGTGTAAAGACATAAATACCTGGAGAATGGCATTTCAGAGATTAGCCCCGTTCTCAAGATTCCTGGTATACTGCATTTCCCCAAAAATAAGACAGTGTCTTACATTCATTTTTGCTACAAAATATGCATTAGGGCTTATTTTCGGTTGATGTCTTATTTTTTCCATAAACAACAATCTACATTTATTCTTGAACCAAAAAAATCAACATTTATTCAAATATAGTTATGCCATCACATTCTAGAACATCATTATAACTCTCCAAACCCTGGATTTCACCAAGAATTTCTTGTGACTCGATTTTGTTTTTCCATGTACAACAATCTACATTTACAGAGAGCCCAGCACTTGCCAACCCTTATTGTTTTGGGTCATGTGGGGTCTTTTGGGTGTAATTCGTTTAGTCTGCTTTCCTTGGTTAAGGGTCTATCTGAATTGCTGCATTCTATAAACAAAGATGGCAATTTTAACTGATTGCCATCTTAGTTACATAGTTACTTGGGTTGGACCATGCCTTGTAAGGGGTTTTCGCCTTCCTCTGGATCAACAGGGATAAGTGAGGGAGCAAGCTGGTGTTGTACTTAGTTTTTTGGTTGAACTCGATGGACGTATGTCTTTTTTCAACCAAAATAACTATGTAACTATTGCCAGTTGATGTCACTTTTGTGACATCATGTATCTCCATAGCTGCATGGACACAATTTAAATTCATATTTTTAATAAACTTTAATTAAGGCTTATTTTTGGAGTAGGGCTTATATTATAGAATTCTCCTCAATGTTCATCCCTGCTAATTGTATGTGTCTGAACAGGCAACCCCTAGACACACAGCTGTTTACTGATCCAGTCATAGGCAACTATGCAAAGTGTCTATACATTCATATTGATATCAATATTTTATAAGATGCTATTTTTAGTTGAACGTCAACTTTTGCTATATGTAGGAATGATACAGTTTACCCTTTGATGTTTTTCAAAGATGAGTTTATAGCAGATTTGAAAACAGCTTCAAAGGAATATACCCTGGCATTAACAATCATGCTACTGCATGACCTCAACCCTTTTTTTTCCAGTTTCCGTGCAATTTATCAAATGAACAACTATCATTATTGGTGATGTTATTCAAAGTGCACATCAGTTGTATGTATCTGTACTTGTTTCACTGGTTGTCCTGATCGCATTGTATGCTGAACTGCTCATGTCATGTATCTATGCACTACATTGTTGTATGTTTTGCATGTTGTAGAGCGCTACCAAATATGTTGGTGCTCTATAAATAATAATAATAATAATAATAATAATACTGCTACATATTAAGACCATCAAATGAGATTAATCTGGCAATAAAACGTCTAAATGATTTAAGTCACACAACATTGACAGAGGTGCCAAGCTCACATTGGACCCTTAGCTGTGTGATTCTCCTGTTGTTTTGTTGCCTGAGGAAGCGGGACTATGCCCGTGAAACACGTTGACTATTGTTTCCAGGAGTATGTGAATAAATAGTTTCTACTTCAATTTACAGCATTGAGTCTGTTTTGGGTTGGTTGGTCCACCACCGCCTACCGAACGTTTTAAACGTTTTTAGCGAATTTTATCCTTTTGGCGCCTCTGTACTTCTCTACAGATTAAGATATCCACCCCAGGTGGAGGGGTGTTACACCCTTTTTCTTCTATGCGCAGAGAGCGACATATTAGTCCTAAGTGGGGACAGGCTTAAACTCCCCACCTGCCTTTACAGTGGTTGCCTTGGCGGTAACCCTGGTTTGTAAGTATAATACTTACGATTCATAATGACTCCCTTTATCCAATACATACTACACTATATTGGGCTCTCGGTTTTCTGCTTTATAAGTCACACAACAATAAGCATTACTGAGCTTTAGTTAGAGATCTGGCATAGTTTCAGATTTATAAAATAACGATAAATCGTTGCATATTACATCATACAATGTATCAGGCATACACAGCTGTGTTGTCAGGCTAATATATTTACAGTATACATACTGTAACATACAATACACATGTAAACACACAAATAGCTGTTGAGGCCAAAACTGACTTTGTGTTCAGTATGAAATAGAACAGGCTTGTTCCAATATTGTTTAGAAATAAATGTTCACCAAATGAATGAAGTGATTTTCACCCCATCTGTGATCACTTAAAAATCACTTAATTTTAAAATAGTAACTCAGATTCAGTGTTTTCAATCTTAAGACACATTCCAATACCATACATATCTATATCTATGTTCACTAACATTTTCTTTTTAAGGGAGGAGGAGACTGCCCTGAGATGAGTGTTGGCGCTATTAAAATTGCCTTAGAAATATCTCTGCCAGGATCTTTTATTTATGTATTTACTGATGCCAGATCAAAGGACTACCAACTCGCCAATGATGTGCTGCAACTCATACAACAGAAGCAGTCTCAGGTAAGGTATTCTGTAGGTTAATATAAAAGAAAATGTCACACAAATGTCCCAGTATATGGTATAATTCTTCTACACTATTTTTCTAATCACAATGAACAATACACCAGGGGAGCTGCTCCCTTAGTGAATTGTTCAATGTGACTATCCCGACATTTACTAACAGAGGGAGAAACAAGGGGAGGGTTTTATCAGACCCACAGCAATTACCAGTGCAGTATATGTAAAACATAGTTATTATGACATCCATTAAAGTAGACAGGTATAACAGCAATGTTTAAAAGCATCCATATGTCACAACAGTATATATACAGCATATATATATATATATATATATATATATATATATATATATATATATATACATACATACATACATACCATACACTATATATATATATATATATATTAAAGGGAACACTTAAACAACACAAATTAAGTCAAAGTCTTCCCTTTTTTTTTACAGTCTGTATTATATATACATACTAACACATTTCATGTACTTATGCTAGTTGTTCCTGAAATGAAATTGCAGTTTGACAATTGGGACGAAGGGAATTAAAAAGCAGTATCACAAGGTGACATTGATCACATCACCTTAGAGATGCTTGAGGTGTCCATTTCAGTGTTTAATCATTCAATTAGGTCAAGAGTATTACTCTGTAAACATGTAGATGGTGAAGGTTAGTTGACCTTTCTACCTGTCTATGAGTAAGTATTAGGACTAGAGGCCATTCTTAGGGCAGTACAAGATGCCGAGCGTGGTCTCCTGTGGCCACGGTGGGTCTATCTTGAAGTCACAACAAAACAATCCTAAATGTTTGGCTACGTATGTAGCAACTTTATTCGTGCTTGGAGAAAAAGCTTAATTTAACACTATCTCTCGGTATATCTCCCTTAAGGCTCAACACACACCATACAATCTGGGTTGTTCAATCTTACCACTTTCATGTAGTATAAGAGCTTATCCAATCAATCATTCAAGGTATTTTTAATCTGTTGGCCCTTATACTACATAGATTTGGTAAATCTGTACAACCAAGATTGTATGGTGTGTGTTGAGCTTAAGCTAACTGTTTCTTGCAATTTTATGCAAACAGATCACATCCTAGCAATATTGACAGGTTGATAGAAACATGCTACTCTATCTGAGTTATAAAATACTGCATTCTAAGCACTACTTGCTGTAATCTAACCTTGCAGGTAGTGTTTGTGCTCACTGGAGACTGTGATGACAGAAGCCACGTGGGATATAAGGTGTATGAAGAGATTGCTTCCACCAGCTCTGGTCAAGTATTTCATTTGGACAAGAAGCAAGTTAATGAGGTACCCTAAAGTGAAAAAGAATGAGCCATATCTTTCATTGGGAAATCATTTTTAACTAGCAATAAATGATTTGTATAGGCTTGTTAAGTTTGTTTGTTTCTTACCCTGATGGCTAAGTATTGTCTGTACAAGAAACCAGCATTGCCATGTGCATACAGTTTCTCCCATGACTTTACTGCATAATCCCAATTAGCCCCTTCGATAATAATGTAACTAAGATGCTTTATTGATTTTACTATTGAGGTCTGAGATCCTCTTGACTGATAATTGTTTACTATTAATCAGCATGTTTGATGAATACCCTATGCCAATCTCACTGCCTCCTGACCATCCCTGTCTGAAAGCTTTACTCACACTTAAAGTGGATCTCCATCCAAAAATGAAAATCCCTTCAAGGATGTTGTAAAGAAAAGTTATATTTACCTTCGTCCCAAGAAGCTGTCCTGAAACCCCTGCATCACTCCACTTCCTGCGCCTAGTCGCGCCTCCCCTCTCTCCTCAGTAAATAGCTTGGCGTTTTTCTCTCCGTGGAGAGAGGGGAGGCAAGGCTAGGCGCGAGTGATGGATGGAAGTAGAGTGATGCAGGGGCTTTGGGAGGGCTTTGTAGAATGAGACTCCGCAGGTAAATATAACTTTCCTTTACAGCAGCGCTTGGCGTTTTCTCTCCACGGAGAGAGGGCAGGTGAGGCCAGGCACTGGAAGTGAAGTGATGCAGGGGTTTCAGGACGGCTTTGTGGGATGAGACTCCGCAGGTAAAAATTACTTTCCTTTACAGCAGTGTTGAAGAGTTTTACATTTTTGGATGGAGATCCTCTTTAATGCATGTGATTTGTACATCTGTATGAATACTGTTTTCTGTAATCTTTTTGATCAGTGTCCTTTGCTGATTCCTGGGCGCAGACAGGAAAAGAAATTAATATCAAGAAAGCAGTTTTCACTACTGCAATGACATAACTGCATATATAAGTTTGTTAATATTTTGCAACCAGGATTGCAAAAGATTACTCCCACCCTAGCAACCACTACCTCAATCTTCTCCCACTGGGGCACCACCTCAAAGCTATCTCCATCAAGACCTCCAGAAAAAAAGGAACTCCTTCTTCCCCCAAGCAGTCCTGGCTCTCAACTCAGCCACCCCCATCGCCAACTCACCCTGAGATATGTTAACAGCTATCCAGGCCGTGTTGCATATTGCATATTGCATATTGTATACTGTAAATCTGTAAAACTGCTTGATTAGGACATTCGTCCAGTATATTTTTGTATTTTTATAAGTGTACTCTATAGTCTGTTTATGTGTCAATTTTTGCTGTGTCCATTTATATTTATGTCCCTGTCCATGAAGGCTTGCTACCCTGTTGTACCCAACAACATTCCCTTGTACAAATATGTACTTGGTGAATAAAATCTATTCTGATTCTGATTAACCTCCCTGGCGGTTAAATTTTTTTGCCAAATTGGCAAAAAAACTTTTTTTTTTTTATTTTTTTTTTTTGTTTCATGTAAAGCTACCAGAGTGGTAGCTACATGAAACACCACTAGAGGGCGCATGTGTCCCTCTAGTGCGATCGTCGCCGGCATCTATAGCAAACAGGGGAACGCGTATACAACGCGTTCCCCTGTTTGGCTTCTCCTGTCGCCATGGCGACGATCGGGATGACGTCATGGACGTCAGCCGACGTCCTGACGTCAGACACCTCCGATCCAGCCCATAGCGCTGCCCGGAACTCATTGGTCCGGGCAGCGCAGGGCTCTGGCAGGGGGGGGGCCCTCTTTCGCCGCTGCGTGCGGCCGATCGCCGCAGAGCGGCGGCGATCAAGCTGTGCGCGCGGCTAGCAAAGTGCTGGTTGCGCGCACAGCAATTTACAGAATAAAAATCGCCCCACCAGGGGCTGAGATCTCCCCCTGCGCGGCATAGCCCGAGCTCAGCTCGGGCTTACCGCCAGGGAGGTTAATATACAGCGGAAGAGAACCAGCCTAACATAGAAGTGGAAGGGGCAAAGCATGTTTTTCACAACATGAGCACAGCCTCTATGAGAAGAAGCACAGTGTTTTGGTATAAGACAACCTTAAGGGAGTTATCAGGGAAAAAAGTCCAAATGAGCTTTACTCACCTGGGGCTTTCTCCAGCCCCTTGCAGCCGACTGTCCCACGCTGTCACCTCCGCTCCCCGCCGCTGTCGCGCTCTTGCCGCTCGGTAATCAGGCCAACCACGGGGTCGGCCTTACTGCGGCTGCGCAAATCGCCGCTGCCAATCATGGCCATGTGGCCCGCGCCTGCGCATTTCACCCCGGCCCACGTGGCCATGATTTCTATTTCAAGGTTCTAACTTTTGGCTTTTTGGTTCCAACCAAAAAGCCAAGCTTACAGCTTAGTACTTCACAAATAAATATCAGCTCTTAAGTCACGGGGGAAACCAATATTTTTGTTATACTGAGCTTTAGTTTTTGTATATAGCCCTTAAAAAGCAAGTGGTTAACATGAATCATCCTAATGGATGAAAGCTGAATGGCCAGCCTAGAAGACCAGTTTGATATTTACTCACTGGCCCTAACCTCTCCAGAAATGAGAAGTACACTATGATCCACTTTCCAATTGAATCGTGAACCATGTTAGATAAAGGGCTCTCATAATATAGAATTTATATTGTGAGTTAGCCCTTTTTTCTAAAATGGTTTATGATTCAAATGGGTAGTGGGTCATAGTGTACTTCTCATTTATTGATGAAACTGCAACCTTAGAGGCAGGGAGGTGGAAGAGCAGAGAGAACGACTTTCTTACAGAGCTTGCAGAGAGAAAGACTTTCTGTAATTCCTGAAAGGGCCTGTATGACCTCTGGTGGCTCCATATTGATGTGTGTGGTCAAAGGGAAATGATTCCCATTTCATATTACTTCTTGAAGGCCAGTCACTGCCAGATGCAGAGGCAGCCTTTGGGGGTGGCAAGTGGGGCGATCGCCCCAGGCCCCGCACATGAAGAGGGCTCCGCATGTCATGTCTGCCATACCATGCTCATTTTGGTGGTGGTGAAGGAAAGGTCTACAGAAGTCTAGCTGTTTGTGTTCTGAGCAGTGTGTCATTTACAAATACTCAGATTTTCCTATTTTGTTTTACACACCTTATATTTTGCACCAACCCCCCTTTTATTGCTCAGGTTTTCGTCTTCAGCATGCTTTACTGTACTATTGCATTTTTGTAATTAATTTCTGCACTGATGTGAAGCTTGCCAAATGTCAGATTAAGGTAACGTGCAAGAGCCTCGGCCTGAGGGCCCCAGGGGCATTTAGGTTAGACAAGCATGGACTGAAGCTAGAGGGGGCTCAGGCTGGAGCTTCCAGACTGCCTGTGGATTGGTGCTAGGTTTCATGGGGAGCTAGGGATAGGTAGAGGCTGGCTGGGGAGCTAGGGACAGGTAGAGGCTGGCTGGGGAGCTAGGGACAGGTAAAGTTTCATTACATTACATATTGTAATTGTTCCTATATTGGTTGGCTTAGGTTTTAAACAATAATAAGGCATACTGCTTTAGAGGTGGACAAGACGGTGACTGTGGTGGTACAGTACATGGCCTTCACTTATGGCTCTAGGCCCCGCATATGACACTCGCCCCAGGCCCCGCGTACTCTAAGGACGCCTCTGGCCAGATGTATGTAGCTGCCACCATGATTGCCAGTCTGAAGAATGGTGATAGACTACTTGGAAACATTACATTACATCTTCTGCCTCTGGTCACATTTTAGTGCAATTCCAGGCAATGACATCTACACAATCCAGGCAATGACATCTACACAATCACAGCCTTCTGGATTTTGTCACTGAACATGTTTCCAACATGTCCAAACACACTTGTTATATGTACCAATGAATAAATAACTTTTTTAATTACTGTATGTTTTCATTATTAAAAATAGATCTGTCCAATTTATAATGGCAAAGTAATTGTATTATTCCAGTTCACAAAATAAATCCGCATTCACATTAATGTTACATTGATTTTTTTGCTTAGGTCTTGAAATGGGTGGAAGAAGCTGTTCAGGCTTCCAAGGTTCATCTTGTTTCCACAGATCACCTGAGCGAGGCATCACTCACCTGGGAAATACCATTTGATCCGAGTCTTAAAGAAGTCACTGTATCTCTGAGTGGGCCATTACCAGACATTCAGCTCTACGATCCTTTAGGTGAGTAAGCAAAATTCTTGAGGGAATTGACAGAACAAAAAAACATACTGTGATTAACTTGGTGGTAATGAAAGGCCAACTGCTTTTGAATTCTTCATTTGTATTTGGCTCTAAACACAAACCTGACCTAGTGGATTCAGAGGAGTTACATGGTCGCCTGAGAGATTAATAAGATAACCTTGTGTAGGCAGGTTACTGCTGCAGAACCGCAATACTGAGAACTCCTGTAGAAAGAACTGAAGTTTCATGTAGTTTACCTTTAAAATATTCCACTTCATTGCATTAGTGAGAGTACCAATCAAACAAAGAGGATTTAAGCCCAGCGAAGGCTACAAAGCTGAAAGCTTGGTTATTCTTATTCTTTTTAGGTAGCCAATAAATGGTATCAGCCTGTTTTAAAACTTCTTGTTTAAACAAAGAGTTGGGGCTGCTTTGAAAGTAGTGAACCACTTTAATGTTCATTTCAACCTCTATTGTGGTTATGACATTACGTGCATGAAGGGTTATATCTAGCACACCACACTAGGAATGGGGCTATGTTTCAGTGTCTTGTTGGTCACTGTAAATTCTATCTGCTACTATGATTATAATCTTGGCTTTATCCCTGGTTTCCGTCATCTGCCTGCCTGGTTCTTGTCTTTACATTGTGTCTGTGCAATGGCCCTTAGTGAATGAAATGTGCCCTGACTGCCATCTGCTTTTTACTCTTCTGACAAACAACATAGTACTCCAGTCTGTCTGTTCATAAGTTACTGCTGAATGGGAACCTGAGGTCATTACAGGGTAGTACTATACAGAGAATATTAAGCCTCCTCTGAAATATACACTAATAATCTTTGATACTTAGGCAGGGCCGGGCCGAGGCATAGGCTGGAGAGGCTCCAGCCTCAGGGCGCATTGTAGGAGGGGGCGCAGAATTCATTCAGCTGTCATTGCTAATTGTGTTTGAAGCAGAAAGAAATAAGAAAAGGGGATACATGGCAGTGACTGCAAGCCAGATAACTAGATATTAAGGTGTTGGGGAGGTTGTGGGCCCTGTGGCGCCTCTTAGTCTAATAGCAATCAGTGTGTGATGGATGGGGTGGCAGGGATGGAGGGGCGCACTTTGGTGTCTCAGCCTTGGGTGCTGGAGGACCTTGTCCCGGCTCTGTACTTAGGGCTCGTTGACACAAATGACTAACAAGTTTTCTGTCTGAAGTCTGACTGGATTAACCACATGCTTAATTCAGGTGTGCGATTCAGATTGGACTTCAGCCGAAGAGATTAAAAGGGCTGTCAGGCAGCTGGTATTGTTTAAAAATATCTAAATATTGCAACCTCTATATCCCTATGAACTCAGGTGTTTATTAAGTACAGTTGGTGTGACTACATAGATGACTCTCATAAATGTTAAATATGCATTTCCCAAAATAAGATGTTACTTTACATAAAATATTTATTTCTATATGTAATTTTAGGGAGACAAATGAAACCAGAAACAGGTCTTAATGAGCTACTAAACATTCATAATTCTGCCAAAGTGTTAAATATTAAAGAACCAGCCTCGGGGACATGGAAAATCAAGGTAAGACAGATTAAAGAAACACCTATGTTAACGTGAATCTACTCTGAGAGATCAAGACAGCTGCCATTGCTGATATTCTTCTAAAACACCTGTTGCTATCCTGGTGGTCATTTTGAATCAATGAGTGTGCTGATGACGTGTTCTGGATCCACTTTGCCTAAATTACCTGTTGACTTCTGCAACCAAGAGATCAGCATGGCAGCAAGGATGTCAGCAACAAGAGCTTTCATAATATTCCAGTATAGGTCCATAGTTTTACTTTACTAACCCAGCTCTATAAAACAGAACTCAAATAAATTTTAAGTCTAATAACTAAGTTCAGCCACAGTTCTTTATATTTACAGTTAAGGATGAGAGCACTTTTCCCATATCAGCCCTCCTCCCATTCATTCGCCAATAACTTTATTACTCCTTATCACTGCTAAATTATCTACAGTATATTTTTTTTTTTCAGGACAAATTAGGCTTTTAGAGTGTGAACATTTTGTTTGGTACATACCAGATTTTCTATGCATTTTAAAGGGAATTAAGCTAAAAATTAGAAAAAAAAACACACTATATCTCCATTTACATCCAATAAAGCTTTACAATAAACAGTGCTAAGTATAAGTTAAACCCACACATTTTATTTGCTTATCCATCCTGGTTATTACAACATTTAGATTTTGTTCCTAGCACAATGTATGGTGACAATATTGTCTCTGGAAATAAAGGTGTCTTTTTTTGTTTTGTTTTTTGCTTTCTCACTGTACACTATCGTTGATTACGAGACCTTATTTGCAAAAATAACAGTAATACACCCTCATGGCATACATATTTAAAAAGCCAAGTTCCTAAGGTAACACTAGGGAAAAGAAGGGAGAGACCGCTGCACTCACGTGTATAGCCAAAAGGGAGCAGGGAAATCAAATGCCAAAGTCCACGAGCAACCAGAAAAATCCCGCTGCACCAGTTGGTTGGGTGAAATAGAAAATCCTTTATTTGATCTGTTAATCCATCATCAGTGTAGCAATAAAAAGCTCACGCGTATCGGAGCATAAAATGGCTCCTTAATCATAGCTTTCTGGTTGCTCGTGGACTTCCTAAGGTAACAATACATGTTTTTTTTCCTTATATTCTGTCACTTTATTTTCATTTTACAGGTCTTTTATTTTTGTACAGAATATGTGAAAATGTAATTGCTTTTGATTCAGTTTGTGACTAAAAAGAATACACAAGACAACGGGCCTCAACCCTAAAACCTTCTAAACCCCATTCTACAACTTATCAGGGTTAAAATGTTACCACATATGTCTCTTGTAGTTTTGCTAAGACTTTCCCAAGTTTGATCATAATTTTGAAAATTACTTTTTTTATGTTGGATTGAGTTTGTCCCTACCCATTTTTTATGTGACGTGTGTCCAAGCTTTAAGACACACCAAAATGCATTCTACAACTCTTCATGGTTAAAATGATACCACATATGCCTTATTTAGTAACAAACTGGTGATGTACTCTCCACAACTACACTGGCCATATATATCCATCCAGATAGGCTTAAGTGGTTAAAGAAAACCTAAAGTTAAAATAAACTTTGAAAACTAACTGTATTAATAGTACTTATAATAATTAGAACATTAGTGACATAGAAAAAA
Source organism: Hyperolius riggenbachi (assembly GCF_040937935.1). Taxonomy (NCBI): domain Eukaryota; kingdom Metazoa; phylum Chordata; class Amphibia; order Anura; family Hyperoliidae; genus Hyperolius; species Hyperolius riggenbachi. The sequence goes on from NC_090651.1 coordinate 161,917,504, forward strand.
GGGCGTCAAGGGCTTCAGTTTTCAGGCTGCATTCTAAAGCTAGCCATACATCTATCGATTCTGATTCAATCGACAGAGCGGTTGACTTTATTAAGGAATCGACTTCTGTATGGTTGATTGAAAGTTGATCGACCCACACACTACAAATTATATCCTATGCGATTCACCTGCACTAATTGGTCTGACCGATGTTGTGTCTCCATGCTCTGAGTGTAAAATTTGATTCAAAGTGTACTGAATGACATATGAACAGTAGCCGATTCCTGTGCGATTGACCGATATCTTGCACCCTGCTCGATCGACTAAGCTGGTCAATTCGACATAAAATCAGCCACTTTCCATCGATTGGGAATTCTGGAACACACTCGATTCTCTCTCGATTCTATAAAATAATCGAATCAAATGGTCGATTGTATAGCCAATTCGCTAGATGTATTGCCACTTTTAACATCAGCTGTGTGAGGTAAAATCTGTTTTGAGTTGCAAAAAACAAAAAAGGGCCCCTTTGACTTTTTAGAACTAAAACCTTATCAACAATTTTCTCAGCCAGGTACTGTAGTAGCCTTTAGGTTTCTATTTACTTATTGAGGAGAGTGGGCTGAATTGACTTGACAAGCTCATTTGCATAGATAACAGAAGGGGATTTCAGACAACTACTAAGTTAAACTAGTACTATATGTACAGGGCTGACTGGCCTTTGACCTGAGCAACCTGAGCATTGAATCAGAGTGCTAAATAGCCAGGGGCATTGGCTGGATCCCCCCCAGCTGTGTTGAGACATTACACATCTCTCAGCATCCAGGGGAAGGGATGGGGAAATTAAAACTGGGGGCACATCTGGCTACCTATACGGGAGATGCCCCCAGCACTTAATATTGGGGGCACAGCTGGCTACCTATACAAAAGGGGGGGGGCATAATTGGCTACCTATCACTGGCCACTACTAAGAACACAGGGTTTTTGCTAGCGGTGTTGCAATCTTTGTCAGCACAGGCAGTTAAAATCTGGGGGGACCAATGTGAAACCTAAGACTGGCCATGTACATGTACCAATGTTTATCCCATCATGTCACTTGTGACCTCAGTTATTCTTTAAAGGGAGCCTGAAGTGAGAGGAATATGGAAGCTGCCATATTTATTCCCTTTACTAAATAAGAGTTGCCTGGCTATTTAGCTGACCCTCTGCCTCTAATACATTTAGCCATAGACCCTGAAGAAAAAAACATGCAGCAGATCAGGTGTATCTGACATTATTGCCTGACAATATTAGGTGCATGCTTGTTTCTGGTGTGATTCAGATACTACTGCAGCAAAAGAGACCAGCAGGGCTGCCAGGCAACTGGTATTGTAAAAAATAAAATAAATGGGGAGCTTCCATATACTCTTTCGCTTTAGGTTCTCTTTAAGAGAAAATTATTTTAAATGAATTATGAATAGAAAAGCTGTAAAACAGCAAACAAAAAATACCAGTGTACTGGACCGGATTTACCATAAGGCACTGTAGGCACGTGCCTACAGGCGCCTGCCGTGGGAAAGGCGGCTCCCCTTCCTGATCATCCACCCTCTCCCCATGAAGAGAGGGCGTCTTCTGCGTTCCTTCTCCAGCAATATCATGCTCAGGCGCCGCTTCCCTCCCTCGCATGTGTGGCTGTGCAGAATGGACGGGGATACCCTCATGTAGCAAGCGCTGGCGCAGGACAGGAAAGAGAAGACGACAGGAAAGAAGCTGTTTCAGGGCGATTTGTCAGCAGCTCTCCACAGTCCGCACCTTGTTACTCCTAAGCAGGGACAAGGACAGCGCCGAGACCGTAGCCCGGAACACAGCCTCTCCCTGCGACAGGCAGACCTCCCAGGTGATAGCAGCTCATCCTCACTCAGGCAAAGTCCCTGCACCTCCGGGCTGTCAGAGCTGAACAACCACGTGGATACAGGCTGCTTCCTATAAGCCATGCTGTATACTGCTGTGCCTGCCCTCTTCAACACGATCGCTGATCTCCTAGGCTAGAGCAGACCAGTACAAAGAGGAGGGCAGCCCCCTGCTTAGCCCAGCAGCAGTCCCCAATGGGGGAGGGGGGAAGGTCACCGAGCAGCTGGCCATGCTACAGTTCTCTGGATGCTGGATTACACTCCGTCCTCAGCCCAGCTAGATCCCTACTTCTCATCATGCTCATCCTTCTCTGATCTGTCCTTGTCATTATGCTCATCCTTCTCTGCTCTGTTCTTCTCATTATGCTCATCCTTCTCTGCTCTGTCCTTCTCATTATACTCATCCTTCCCTGCTCTGTCCTTCTCATTATACTCATCCTTCCCTGCTCTGTCCTTCTCATTTTGCCCATCCTTCTCTGCTCTGTCCTTCTCATCCTTCTCTGATCTGTCATTCTCATTATGCTCATCCTTCTCTGCTCTGTCCTTCTCATCATGCTCATCCTTCTCTTCTCTGTCCTCATCATGCTCATCCCTCTCTGCTCTGTCCTTCTCATTATGCTCATCCTTCTCTGATCTGTCCTCATTATGCTCATCCTTCTCTGCTCTGTCCTTCTCATTATGCTCATCCTTCCCTGCTCTGTCCTTATCATTAGGCGCATTCTTCTCTGATCTGTCCCTCTCATTATGCTCATCCTTCTCTGGTCTGTCCTTCTCATCATGCTTATCCTTCCCTGCTCTGTACTTCTCATTTTGCCCATCCTTCTCTGCTCTGTCCTTCTCATCATGCTCATCCTTCTCTGATCTGTCCTTCTCATTATGATCATCCTTCTCTGCTCTGTCCTTCTCATTATGATCATCCTTCTCTGCTCTGTCCTTCTCATTACGCTCATCCTTTCCTGCTCGGTCCTTCTCATTATGTGCATTCTTCTCTGATCTGTCCCTCTCATTATGCCCATCCTTCTCGATCTGTCCTTCTCATTATACCCATCCTTCTCTGCTCTGTCCTTCTCATCATGCTCATCCTTCTCTGCTCTGCCCTTCTCATCATGCTCATCCTTCTCTGCTCTCTCCTCATCATGCTCAGCCTTCTCTGCTCTGTCCTTCTCATTTTCCTGCTTCACTGCTCTGTCCTCTTCCTCCTCTTGCTTCACTGTTCTGTCCCCCTCATCCTCCTGCATCACGGTTTTTCCTCCTCATCCACCAGCTTAACTGTTATCATCCTCCTGCTTCACTCCTCATTCCCAACTTCACTGCTCTGTCCTCCCCATCCCAAACTTCTCTGCTCATTTCTCCTCATCTAAAACTTCACTGCTCTGTCCTCCTCATCCCACAACTTCACTGCTCTGTCCTCCTCATCCCAAACTTTACTACTCTCATTCTCCTGCTTCACTGCTCTGTCCTATTCATCCTCTTGCTTCACTGCTCTGTCCCCCTCATCCTCCTGCTTCACGGTTTTTCCTCCTCATCCACCAGATTGACTGTTGTCATCCTCCTACTTTACTCCTCTGCCCTCCTCATTCCCAACTTCACTGCTCTGTCCTCCCCATCCCAAGCTTCACTGCTCTGTCTTCCCCATCCCAAACGTCACTGATCTGTCCTCCTCATCCCCCAACTTCACTGCTCTGTCCTCCCCATCCCCAACTTCACTGATCTGTCCTCCTCATCCCCCAACGTCACTGCTCTGTATTTCCCATCCCCAACTTCACTGATCTGTCCTCCTCATCCCCCAACGTCACTGCTCTGTACTCCCCATCCCAAACTCCACTGTTCTGTCTTCCTCATCCCCAACTTTGGTGCACCATTTTCCTCATCCCAAATGTCATGGCTCTTTCCTCCTCATCCTTCACTCCTCTGTCCTCTAATCCCTGCCTCTCATAACTGACATCCTTAAAAATATGTTTTGAACTCTATTATATTTGAATGTCACTAACTGTCCTTGGGGTCTTGCATATTAATTACTGTCTCGTGTCATCCTTAGTGACCTGAGACATTTATTAGAGTATAAGATCCTAAGGATAGTTAGTGACATGATGTATGATTTAAAATTCAGAATATTTTACTTGGGGGTGTGGCCTATGATGAGGGGCGGAGTTTAGGGTGCCAAGAACGCCTATGCCTACAGGCTCCCGAGTTGTAAATCCGGCCCTGCCAGTGTAGAGATCCTTAACAACTGATGACCTAGCGGGGGCGTTGCTAGAATCCTAAAAGATCCGGGGCACTTTTGGGCATTCCAGATGAAAAATAGGTGTGGCCATGCACAAGCAGGCCTGCCCAGAAAAAAAAAATGCAGCATATCACAGAAATAGGCAATGTCACATATGGGACCTGCTGGGTGCTGTGTGGTGCCATGCTGGGCACTGTGGTAGCTCTATGGGGCATGCTGGGTGTTGTGGTGACATACTCAAAGCTGTGGTGCCTGGAGCCTCCATAGGGAGCATGCATTGTTGTGTGTGTCCTCACTCTTCCTCCACCTGAACCCCCCAAGAGAGTAGCACTACTACTACTACTACTACTACTATCACCACCACCACCACCACCACCACCACTACTACTACTTCTACTACTACCCTTCGTCCACTCTCCAAGTCTGGACACATCTTCTGTAGCTGGCGATTCTCCCCTAGCATCCGAGAATCAAACTCTAGGAGCTCTAGCATCTGATTCATTATCAGACACTAGGGGGAGAAGCCTGGCAGTTTCCTGTCTGTGAACCTTGTTGCATTGTGGGAAATATCTCTTTACAGCTGTTTCCAACTGCCAAAAAAGCATGCAGCAGCTACATCACCTGCCGACAGTAAAAATGTCACTATGTAATACATGTCAGAATGTAAATCAGGGATTTAAAAGATTTTACAATGGGCAAACACTGACTAAATCATTTATACATAATTATTGTAAAAATGAAGCACTTTTTTTATTATATTATTTTCACTGGGGTTCCTCTTTAAAGCAAAAGCTGTTATTTCAAATTCCTCATAAATGACCACTTAAAAATATTATTTAATTAACTTTAATTATGTAAATTGTTTTTATTTTTCTTCTAGACCTCAAGCAACGGACGTCATTCTGTGAGAATCACAGGTGTAAGCACAATAGATTTCCGGGCTGGTTTTTCCAATAAACTTACATCGGACTTCAGTAAAATGTCCAGCAGACCCATAGAAGGTTGTTTTGTTAGATGTCATTTTATTGTTTAAATGCATTTAACATAATGTTACATCATATATAATATATGCTAATTTCCAACACATAACAATTTAAAAAAGGACTCCACCAACCAGTTAGGATCATGAATTAGTACAACACAGATGGTACAAGGCCGGCCTTGGACTAAGTGTTAGTCATACAAGATGCTGTACTCACCTTGCACAAAATGTGGCATAACATTACTGCAACATATAGATACGTACGTAGTCAATAAAAATATATATGCATCAATCACACTGTCTGCAAATAGTCCAATAATATAATGTATGGCTACTAGCAATGAAACCAGGAATGGGAAGCTTAGTACAGACATAGCAAAAATAGAAACATAGCTATTATGGAAAAAATATGGGATCGTCCCAGTGCATGAATAGATCACTCCTATTATGCACACCACAACATACACATATTCACACTTCTCTACCCCTAATTAAAGGACATCTGTGGCGAGAGGTATAGTTACATAGTTATTTGGGTTGAAAAAAGACATACGTCCATCGAGTTCAACCAGAAAACAAAGTACAACACCAGCCTGCTCCTTAACATATCCCTGTTGATCCTGAGGAAGGCAAAAATCCCTTATAAGGCATGGTCCAGTTAGCCCCAAGAGGGAAAAAATTCCTTCCCGACTCCAGATGGCAATCAGATAAAATCCATGGATCAACGCCACTGGGCATTACCTAGTAATTATAGCCATGGATGTCTTTCAACGCAAGAAAAGCATCTAAACCTCTTTTAAATGCAGATATAGAAATTGCCATAACTACTTCCTGTGGCAATGCATTCCACATCTTAATCACTCTTACTGCAAAGAATCTTTTCCTAAATAAATGGCTAAAGCGTTTTCCTCCATGCGCAGATCATGTCCTCTAGTCCTTTGTGAAGGCCTAGAGACAAAAAGCTCATCTGTCAAGCTTTTATATTGCCCTCTGATGTATTTATACATGTTAATTATGTGGAGGCTGCCATATTTATTTCTGTTTAGGCAATACCAGTTGCTTGGCTGTCCCGCTGATCCTCTGCCTCCAATATATTTAGCCATAGACCCTGAACAAGCATGCAACAGATCAGGTGTTTCTGACATTATTGTGAGATCTAACAAGATTAGCTGCATGCTTGTTTCTGGTGTAATTCAGACACTTCTGCAGCCAAACAGATCAGCAGGGCTGCCAGGCAACTGGTATTGTTTAACAGGAAATACAGTAAATATGGCAGCCTCCATATTTTTCTCACTTCAGTTGTCCTTTAAATAGCTGTATGGGCCTCTTCGGACTTCAAGGACCAGTATCTCCAGGGATGCTGCTCTCCGCCAGGGCTTGTCACATAAAATTTCAATTTAGCCAGAGCTCTAGATTATTTTCCAGCATTTACATGGAAAACAACACTTATTTGTCATCTGCACAGTTTAGCTGGATGCATCATGAATACTGAACCAGTTTATACCATACGGAGGCAGACTTAAGGTCCGTACACACCTTCAATATGTATCATCTGTGAGGACCAAGTTTGATTCCACAGGCAACACTGTGGGGAATGATTGCATATTGATTTGTCTCTCATCTATAGCCAAGCATATATGGGGAGGGAAGGAAGGATGGTGGCATGACTCACGATGGAGCAGCTTCCAGCGGGTGTGGTAAGCTGTGGTTAAAGGTTAGCCCTGGGGGGGTGTTGCAGTTAGCTGTGGGGGGTGCTTAAGGCTAGCTGTAGGAGGCTAATTAAGGATAGCGGTGGAAGGGTTTAAGGTTAGCAGTGGGGGGGGGGGGGGGGGGTTAAGGTTAGCCATGGAAGGTGGTTAAGCTCAGGCACCGGTAGTGGGAGATTTAGGTTTAGTTGCAGGATTAGGTTTACTTGTAGTATGTTTGCCGGTGTTGTTTACTGGTATTTTACTCAGGTACTTTAAATCAGAATTTACATGCTCAAAACGTAGACTGTCGGTTAATTAACTGATAGTTTCTAGGAAGTGTCTGCAACACCTCAACCAAATAACTGTGTGTGCTAGGGCTCAGAACAAGAGCAATTATATGGTAGAGGAAGAAAGCCCTTAAAAAATAGCACCTCCCACAGCAAAATTTGAAAAAGTATAACAACAATCTTTATTCAACATTGGGTATATTAATAATCACAGTACTGATGATTCAATTAAGAATAAAACCATTTAAAAACCAAGCAAATATTCCAACATGATCCCTGCTGCATATGAAACAATCACTCTAAATGCAATATATTGTATAATAACACAATGCTGCTGTCAGATATAAAACCCCACAGTAGGCTGAGGCAGGGAACACACTTGACTGTTTTCGTGCGCGTTTTCTGCACAGAAAAACTGAGAACTCATGTTAATCAATGGGCTAGTACACACTTACTGTGTTGTTCGCGCGCAGAAAAAAAACTGACATTCTGCATCCTGATTCTGCACATTTTGTCAGTTTTCTGTATCAATTACATCAGCTGCTGTGAAAAAAACGCGCGCATTTTCCTGCATGGAAACACACTTAGTGTGCAGGAAAAGTATGCAGGAAAACGCGCGCGGAAAACTGAAAGTCAAGTGTGTTCCCTGCCTCAATATTTGGCCCAACAGGGGGAGAATACGGGTTCAGTATACAACCTAATGTGATGCAGGACCAATAAACACCTGTGCAATAAAAAAAAAAAAAGACCACACGAATAAATATCACATATATAAGATTATGAAATAAAGTGCACAATTGCTATCCAAGTATACAGTATTACTAGTGATAAGATGCCTAGTAAAAATTTAAGGCAAAGGAGCAGCCCATAGGAAAAAGAGCATAAAGTAGAGTAGTGCAAAAAATAGGAGATATTTAGCCCAGAAATGGTGAAGTCAATCTCAGCAGCACAGCAGGGAACAAGGAATCCCCTCAGAGGACAAGATCCCACTAGTTCCGCGAGAGTCACCTCGCTTTATCAAGGAGAGAGGATGCAAGTGAAGCCACCATAGCAGCCTTTAAATAGGAAAGAAAAAGGAGGGAACACCCATAATCATCACTCAACGCCTGCAAATAATGCCAGGAGTGAGAGAGGGAAAGGAAACCAGCACTTCCTGGATTTGTAACCAGCTTGGAACACAAACCAGAAGTGATGTAATAGTTACAGGGTGCAGCAGCACCAATCACCAGAGAATAAGGCAGCAAGCAGTGTAGTGAGACAGGAAGGAGGAAGAGGTTCAGAGACTTCCAGGTATATCAGCTACTATGTTAACCCCTTCCATGCCACACAGCACATTTATGCAGTTATATAACATGCTTGATGACAACAATATACACTGTAAATGAATCATTAACTAGTTATAAATACATTTCATCCAGTTTATAAGTCCAGATAGACGTTTTGAGCAAATTGAAGTTCATTCAGTAGCCAAAGTAAATTTATTATGAATGCAAAATATTTGCATCATAGATTCCACAGAATTTCATCCTTATAGTTCTTTTTGAGCTGTACAAGGTCCAAGCATGTAGAGAAAAGTTCCATACATTTGTAAATTGCATCCCAGTTTTCCCAACAAAGTCCTTTAAAGGGCCAGAGAACATAAATCAGCATGAGGGTTTTTATAGCTAACAGCGTCCCATATTCGAGGGAGGTATGATGTCCATATACTGGGGTCATCAAGAGTCCACATAAGTCCATAAGAACATAGATATCACATGTATAGCAAAACACAGGGGGCAATCTTGAAAGGGACCTCTGCATCTCTTCCTATTACCAACAAAATGACTCATGCATCGGTCGGTTAATTAACTGATATTCTGCTTGCTGAAATTGGGCACCCACATTTTCCCACTCCTCAGGGAAGGGTAACATTGCACTTGGGGGTCAATGGCTAAGCTAAAAAAAAGAAAACAACCTGCAAGAGTGGAGCTTTGATATAGAAATACAAATCAAAATATGATAGGCATGAATCAATTTTCTATTGTTTAATGAAAGGCTCCCAATTTGCGCTTACTCTTTTTCATGCAGCTAGTGTCATCAATGGGAACTCTAGAGCTACAAAGAAAATGTTAAATCACTGACAAGTACACAGAATATGTGACATTTTTAATCCTTTTAGTCTAATCTCTGCTTGTGACTGACATAATGATGTTTTGCTTACAGGCATCCTGACATATGTGCTATTAAACACAACTGGCTTACAGCATCCAGGCAGAATTGATCGCCTTGACTTGCTGACTACTTCAGGAATGCTTCTTCAGTCAATTCCAGTAAAATATTATCCTGGCAGGGTACCCTATGAAATATGGAATGTCACTGCCTTTACTCCACCAAACGAAGCTTTTTTCTTAAGAATAACAGGATATGATAAAGATGATTACCTATTTCAGCGTGCCTCCAGTGTGTCCTTTTCAAATATTATTCCAGGTAATTGTGAAATCCTAATAAACCAAGTAATATGAAACCGAGGAAAGAAGAGTGAAGTTGTTGTCATAGTGATTATTTGTATTATCTGAGCAGTAAAAATGACACTTGGAAATTCATTTGTTAAATTGAGTATTAGCTCTATGTTCTGCAACCTCACTGTCTGTAGAATTCTTAGATCAATATATAGTCAGCATTGAAACTGCTCACCATTTATTTATTTTATTTTATGAACTTGTAGGCTGATTTCATGATGAAAGCATAGAGGCATGTAGGTGTTGCCCAGTTTGGCCAGTATTGTGTTATGAAGCGGAAATTCTTATGTCAATGGTAACATCAGCAGCAGCCGCAGACATTTGGCAGCTGCTCTTGGGTGGATCTCTGTTATTATCAGATGCTAATGATCCAACCACTGGGCACTGACATTTTATTTTATCTCCATTCACAATTACTTTTGATACAGTATATTGATTAAACTGATTGTGAAGGGTGGAACAAGTATTTTTCTTTCTATGTAGAGCAAGGTGAGATTTTAAACCAACTTAAAACATTTGTAATCTAACTTTTGTGTCTACAATTCTTCTATTTGACACTATATACTACATACACTGTGTCAGTGCCATAGCTAAGGAGCATTGGGCACTAGTGCAAGTTTTTCTTTGGACCATCTTGAAGCACTGTATAGATAAACGCTGATATTAGTGAGGTGTAAACTGCGGACAGATACAGCATGTTATTTATTCAAAGTGCATGTTGAGGTGATCATTACCAGCGAAGTATCAATGAAGAACTAATACAGCAGTGGAAGGAGGGGCCCCTGTTGGGCCCCTTTGGTCTAATGGCCCTGGTGCAGTCACCACCTCAGCAGTCCCTTTTGCTACTCCATCATCCTGGATCTCCTCCTGAAACTTTTGTTCACTCTCCTGGACTTTTTGCTAGGAAAGGTGAACACAGGTCTATGCCATTGCTCATATTTTGATGTAGCATTCCATAGAAATTCTCTATGAATGAGTGAATCATGGGACCTTTATATCCCTCTTGGAGGTATAGAGCTGACAGCATAATGGATGGTAGCCAGCTAGTGAACAGGTCTCTCACCTTCTAGCTCCTCCCTATGTGCTGCTGAACGATTAACTATTTGTACCCAGCATAGTATGCTAACAGTTTTTTTTTATTGTGTGACTCTTCTGCAGTGCTGGACACAAAGAGATTATCTCTTAGCAGAAGGAGGAGGTATGTAGGGTCATGTGAATTGTGCTGATAATTATTTGAAATAGCAACTAACGTGATTGTTTATGCTTTTAGGGCAACCAAAAGTATCAATGCCTAAGGTAACTCCGGGGTATTACTTGCAACCTGGCCACATTATTTGCTCTGTGGAAAGTCTTATACCCATAAATGTGCACTTCAGCAAGAATGGAATCCGACTCGGGCCAGAACAAAAATTCCAGTGAGTATTACATATTTAACATGGAAGAATTTACCTCACTAACTGCAGTGCAGCTCTCAGTCTAATGTTCTGGTCATAGTCTAGTGACAATGTTAAGGGCATCCAGGTAATGTACCAGGCCAGTATGGTCGTGTGGTGTTGGAGAAATCAAATACAATACACATTGAGCCTGTGTATTGTCATTGCAAGATTGCTGACCAACATGCCGCCCTAGTGGAAGATAAAATGATTGTTTGTTGGTTAGAGACTAGTGCAGTTTAACTTATCGAAAATGTTCCTTTAGTTTCACAAACACAAATCAGTTATTATCATACCAATAGTGGAAGTGGAGTATTGTTAAATGGTATCATCCTGATTCAAAACTTCCTTCTTATCACATCAGTTACTGTATATACAGTACAGTACATTACAAGCATTTGAAAATGGTGTACTACACAGACATGCCTGTTTGATACAAGCATGTAATGCACTAAAATAGACCTACTGTAAGTGCATACAGAAATGGTATCTCCAGCATCGTCAGTGTAATGAATAATTCAATAAATAATGTGTAATGTGTAATGAATAACAACAGGCAGATGTCTAATAAGTCCTATTAAAGAGACTCTGTAACAAATTTTTCAGCCTTATTTCTTCTATCCTTTAAGTTCTAATGCCTTTTCTAATGTGGTTTGTCTTACTGCAGCATTTTCTAGTTGCACTGTCTCTGTAATAAATCTTATCTTCTTTCCTCTGTCGGCTCAGTCGGGCTGAGGCTGGAATGTGTGGAATGTTCAGCACTGCTTGTCATTGGCAGAAGCTTTACACACCCTCACCAAGCTCTGCATGAGTCACACAGTAAGCTGTTCTCAGCGTATCATACTCTGGTTAGAAGCCATGTCATTTGTTTGTAATCACTGCCTAAAACTGTTAATTGCAAGCCAGGATTGCAGCAGGGAGTGGCAGAAACAGCACAGAGGGGCCCAGGAGAACATAATGAAGAGAATAGTATGCTTTTTATTGTAAGAATTTCAGAGTACAGATTCTCTTTAAAGAGAAAACACTCAATAGAAAAATCCTCTTTGGTAAGGCAGGAGATGATAATGAAATGCATGTGCAATAACCTTGCTGCAGTTGTTATGTCTCATGCAGAGAAAAGTGTCTAGTGCATACACATATTAAATGTTAAGATTACCACCTAACGTGTGTCGATGAGAACCGGCTTCATCAGGGGTGCATGAACCTCATTTACGTTTCAAACTCTTACTGTATCTTTACAATTTACGTTTACAAACTCTTACTGTATCTTTGATTGCTTAATTGGAGCTCATTTGTTTCTTGCATTTGTAAATACTGTACTATGTCGTTTGCAATTGCATATAGAATGTGATAAACTCATACAACAATTAGACGCAGGCTTCCAAAAATATTGTAATATTATAAAATAAAAGCTAATTTAAAAATGTCTGTTATCTATTTGTTGTTTGTTCTTAGGGAATCAGCCAATGCAAGCTGGATAATAAGCAATGTTTCCTCGCTTGATGAGGGTTATTATGACTGTTTTGCTACCAGCAGAGCAGGAAGTGGGCGAGCTCAAACATTTCTAGATGTAAATGGTAAGTGATACTATGAGGCAGTATTGTGATATAATAGTATGATGCATCATTTTGATTTATAAGCTGTGATAAATAAAATAGTCATACACTTTTTTCCTGCTGTGACCAGGTTGAGACCATGAGCTATGTGGGAAAACCTCTGTCTGTTGTTCTTTTCAAATAACCCATCAATGGACTCCAGTCTACTGTAATTACCTAGTTATTTTTCTGCTGTGACTTGTAATCAAGTCACTACAAACAGTATAATGTCTTCCATACAGTATCTTATCAACATGCAGTTAAATAACTGGTTAAATGCAGTATGTCTGGGATGTCTTAACATTGAATAAGCGCTCTGTACCCATAATTTCTCCCCTGACCTCTGCTGCTGTAAAACACAACCTAAGATATGCTCCCCATCAGTTTGGACAGTGCTTAAGGAGCAGCACAATGATTAGTTACCATTCTGGCCTGCTCTCATATAAGCATACTTCATTCTTTTAGGGCTTTTATGCACTTGCAACTTTGGTTACTGTAAATAATTATTCCTTCATGCCCTGGCAGCCAATCTGTCCCTTAGCCGCAGCTACGGGTTTTTTTATCTCCCTCCCTCCCCCCTAAATTGGCCCTACACTACGATATACACACTACATGATACATACATAGACATATGTCTATGATAGGGATAAATCTCGCTCTAATCTCGCTCCTCCCAAGATGAAGCCATATGGCGTCCTGAAGGAACAATGGAGCCACTCTGCGGCCACCAATCGGCGTTAAGCAAGCAGTCGCAGAGAGGTTAAGGTGCCTTTGAGCATATACAAGTGTACCCCAGTGACTGCTGATTTGTTGTTAGTGAATAAGGCACCTTCCAAAATGTACCCAACTGCTATTGTCATTCAAACCACAGCTTAGTCCTGTTTATTCTCCCCCCGTATATCTTCATAGGGCAGAACATGCTGCTTGCTAGCATAGCCAAGCAGCATATTTATACAAGGGGAAGTTGACTGAAATGACCAAGAATGGTCATTTTGAGCAATGAATATTTCAGGTCTGTTCTGGATCTCACACCCACAGCACTGAAAATGCATTAAAACCTAGCTTGCTCACAGTGCAATCTTCCTCCTCGTACTCTGCACTAAAGTGTTCCAGGTAAATGCATAAAGCTGATATAAAAGCAAAAACAAGTGCTTACCCTAAACTCATAACTTAATAGAACTTTTTTTTTTTTCATATTAACCCGAACTTTGGGTTTTATTGTCCAATTGGGTGATTTGCATAATAGTACCAACCTTGTTAATTACATTAACTCTATTTTATTTAGAAGGTTACCATTACAGTAAAGCCACTTATTTGATTATTAGGTTTACTTTCCTGCTTGTTTGTAATTTGGATGGACTGCGATATTCTTTACAGTAAATCTGGGGATATGTTACAGCATAAGTTTGTATTATGTACATTATGTGCTTTGAAAATAGTTGCTGCGCATCGATCTTTTTTGCTTTTTTATAATTAAAACAAAATAATTTTGTAAATCAGAGACATTGAAAAAGCAAGTTTGTATTCCTATTATTTAATAAACTATATTGTTTTTATTAACTAACAACCGCCTGAATGAATATATTAAAATCCCTTTGGCTAAAATTAGCATAAACATTAATAACTATTGACATAATTACTAATAATTAACACAAGTTAAAAAAGCCCCATGGGCTTTATTCATTAAGCTGCACCGCTAAAGCAGCGCACCTTAATGTGAAGGAGCGGCCACTACGCATGCCATACATAGCAGTGCTCACTGCTATGTGCCTTCCTTAGATAGGAGAGTGCCTTTCTACATAGTAACTATAGTTAAGGCACGCTCCTATCCAAGGAAAGGCACGCTCCTTACGTAGCAGCGAGCACTGCTATGTAAGGCGGAAGCAGGACGTTTGGGCGCATGAGGCAAGTGGACAAAAAGGGCACCGCCATTCACTCCAATAATAAATATCGTTTGATGGGCGCTGAACAGGAAAAAAGGGCGCCAGAGATTATTAATGTTTTGAAATGGCGCCCGGAGATTTTTAATGTTTTCTAACGGGGCTTGTGATGATTTAAGTTTACAAAATGTGCCAGTGACGAATAACGTTTACAAAAATACTAAACATATTTATCGTATTTAACTAAAACATTATTTAAAATTGTATCCCTTACTGTTTATAAAACATTATTATTCACTAAATAAAGTGATCAGTACGTAACGTAACTTGTAATATATTTTTTACAGTCACTATTTCTAAAACATTATTCTCCACACAATAAAATTATCAATAAGGGAGGTTTTAGGGTGAGGCACCACCAGGGAGGGTCTTAGGGTTAGGCACCACCAGGGGAGATTTAGGATTAGGCACCACCAGGGGGGTCTTAGGGTTAAGCACCACCAGGGGGTCTTAGGGTTAAGCACTACTTGGGGGACTTAGGGTTAGGCACCACCCGGGGGATTTTAGGGTTAGGCACCACCAGGGAAGATTTAGGGTTAGGCACCACCAGGGGGGTCTTAGGGTTAGACACCACCAGGGGAGATTTAGGGTTAGGCACCACTAGGGGGGTCTTAGGGTTAGGTACCTCCAGGGGGTCTAAGGGTTAGGGATAGGTACAGGGAGGGTTCTGTGTGAGAGTAGGGTTAGGTTTAGTTGTAGTGAAATGTTAGTAATATTTACTAATGTTTTACAATAGTTATTACGAACACACTTATATATTTTTTTTCATCGTTATAAACTATATTTTCAGATTTTATTATATGAAGAAACGATAAGTGAAGGTTATTCACAATAATATGCAATTATAGCGATTAAACATATATTATCTTTTTTTTTTCCACTTTAAACCAATTTAACACGTATGATGTTTCAACAAGAAAGGTTAACAGTTGTGACATTGCTTCTCTTCCTTTCCTATTTCCCTTAATCCTCCCCACAACCCTCCCCCACCTTATTCCTCCCCACCCACCCCTCTGATCACTCCATGCTCTCAAGTGTCCCAAGACAATGAATCCAGTTGTTTGGCTTTTTTCGTTACTTAAACGTTCCGTTCTAAGCATCAGCAGCCGTTCCTACCTTCAATCGACCCAGAGTTCCTGTTAAGTCCGCTTTTGCATACCAAGAAGTGTATTTAAAAGGTGTTACCAACTATTGTAGTTCAGGTGTTGACATAGTGGCTAAGAGGAATGGTTTCCATCTGGAGAAGAACCTCTTAGTGCCCTTCTCCTTGTTCATACTAACGTCCAGCTTTTCCATTTGCATTAAATGTCTCATTTCTTCCTGTACATCCCAGAGTGATGAAGTTGAGGAGTAGATCCATTTATTATATAAAGATTTCCTAGCGGCTAAAACGGTGATATAAATAATGTCTTGGAGTTGCTGGGGTTTAGCATTTGAATTTTCCTTTGGTGTAGCATTAAATAGGAGCAAAAGGGGATCCTTTGACAATTTCCCAATTTGTTTATAAAACAAAGTACATCATCCCAAAATTTCTGAATAACAGGACAGTCCCAAATACAATGCACCATATTTGCTTGTGAGAGAGAGCACTTCGGGCAATGACCTATGTATCCAGGTCTCGGAGGATTATATTTTATATTGAATGCATATTTGGCATGGTTCAACATCAATAAATGAGATTCTCTCCATTTCTCACTTATAATAATCTGGCGGACAGTATTATTCCCTTCTATGATTCTTTGCTCTATTTGGGGTATCTGAAAGTACTTTGCCCAACTTTTCATATTATTATAAGCTTTATCTAGCATTCCTATACTAGCTAAGCTCTTTTGTACATCAGATAGTGACACCTTTTCCCCCTTAGGTTTCAGGAAAGTATCAAAGGGAATTATATCAGCTATTGCTTGTATATTTCTCAGATTAGCTTTAACATAAGATTGAATTTGACCATAGATAAAAAAATCCCTTCTCGAGATCCCGTACTGTTGTATCAGCTCCCTGAAGGTAAGAAATCTATGACTCCGAAGGTTCAATAGATTCCCTAGTTTTGTGATGCCTTTTGCGGCCCATTCTAGATAATTTTTATGCATAGTGCCTGGGGAAAACCCTGGATTGCCCTCTAGTGGCATGTATTTTGAAACCCTCCAGGGTAGCCAATACAATTTCCGAACCTCTCGCCATGTTACTAGGGTATCCCTATATATTGTATTGTGCTTAAGGCGGATAGGTAGGGAGGCCCAGTTCGCATGGAGTAGACCTGTCAGCTTCCAGGGCTCGGCTATCTGTTTTTCCAGTGAGGTATTAGAAAAGAATGCAGTATCTCCTACCCAATCCCTGACATGTCGAAACATGCAAGCCAGATTGTACTTTCTAATATTTGGGAACCCCAGCCCCCCCATCTCTTTTGGCAATTGCAGTCTATTCAACGCGATGCGCGAACGTTCATCTTTCCAGAGACATTGAGTAAAGACTGTATTTAGCGCTCTCACGTCTGCGTGTTTCAGGAGTAGAGGAATGACTTGCATGGGATATAAGAGTCTCCCGAAGCTAACCATCTTTGCTAATGCTGTTCTTCCTATGACCCCCAATGGAATTCCCTGCCACCCTTGAAGCTGAGTTATTATAGCCTTTAATAATGGGGTGAAGTTTTGCGTATATAATTAGCTAGGGTCTCTGCCAATATCAACCCCCAGGTACCGTATTTTATCTCTTGCTAACTGAACTCCTAAGTCTCTAACCTCATTTAGGTCTGTAAATTTAGAGAGCATTAGCATTTCGGTCTTTCCTGCATTAAAGGGAACCTAAACTGAGAGAGATATGGATGTTTCCTTTTAAACAATACCAGTTGCCTGGCAGTCCTGCTGATCTCTTTGGCTGCAGTAGTAGCTGAATTACAGACCTGAAACAAGCATGCAGCTAATCCAGTCTGACTTCAGTCAGAGCACCTGATCTGCATGCTTGTTCCGGAGCTGTGGCTAAAACTATTAGAAACACAGGATCAGCAGGAGAGTCAGGCAACTGGTATTATTTTAAAAGGAAAAATCCATATCCTTCTCAGTTAAGGTTCCCTTTAATTTTGAAGCCTGAGTGTTGTCCTACCTCTTGTATGATCTCTAAGGCTTGTGGGAGTTGGGTCTGATAGAAATAGCAACAGGTCATCTGCGAACAATGCCTGCACCAGTTTTACTCTTCCTATCTGCATTCCTTCTAGCTTTTTACTTAAGAGTCTCGCCATAGGTTCTAGAGCTAAATTGAAGAGGAGGGGCGACAGGGGACAACCCTGTCTTGTGCCCCTCTTCAAAGGGAATGGGCGCGACAAAAAGCCAGGTGTAAAAACACGGGCTTGGGGTGCATTATACATCAGCCGAAACATATTGACAAATGCTCCATGAAATCCCATTTTTTGAAGAACTCTTTCTATCCATTTCCAGCTCACGGCGTCAAAAGCCTTTTCCGCATCAAATGTGACCAAAGCGCTGTTTTTTATGTTTTGGGGTAAGCTGTAAATTGTTCTAGAACTGATATAATCTATCGGATATTGGTGACTGCCGCCCTGCCTCTGATGAATCCCACTTGCTCCGTATTGACTAGTTTAGGCATATATTCCGCTAACATATCTGCCATAATCTTAGATAGCAGTTTGGTGTCCTGATTTATTAATGACACCGGGCGGTAAGACCCAGGAGATTGCTGATCTTTCCCCGGCTTTAATATTAGTTTACTGTAGGCCTCGTTCCCAGTTCCCAGGATGCCCTCCCCCTTCAGTGTTTTATTATACACCTGCCCTAGAGTGGTGGCTACCTCGTCGCTCAGGATTTTATCAAATTCGCCCGGAAGGCCATCTGAGCCTGGAGCTTTATGGTTGGCAAGTGTTTTGATCGTCGCCTTTATTTCCTGCTCTGTCACATCTGCATTTAACCCATCTAGTTCCTCTTGTGTTAATCTGGGAAGTCGAAGGCGACTAAGGATTCCCTCGATTCCCTTATCATATGCTTGTTCTGTACCTGAATAGCGAGACTCATAAAATCGGTAAATGACTTTGTGTATCTGCTTAGGATGATTAACCAGACTGCCTTTCTCATCTCTCAGGGAATGTATTTCTAAAGGGGTGAAATGGCCATGCGCCATGAGGGCTAGTATACATCCTGCCTTACTGCCATATTTGTGGAATTTTAATTCACTATAGGATTTAAATATAATTTCCCTCTCTCTAAACCAGTGATCTGAGTTAGCTTTTGCCTTCTGCTATTCCTCCTTTGTCACGTGGTTAGGAGACGCCTTGTAATCTTTAAATGCCTCCCTAACACGCAGCACTGCTTCCGCATATAATTTGTTTGTTTCCTTTTTTTTGTAGCCGTATGTGCCATGATTCTGCCTCGTAACACCGCCTTAAGGTGCGTACACACGCACTACTAAATGCAACGATGGGTCCGTCGGACCCTCCCGCTGGGCGGTCTTTAGCCGACAGTATGCGCGTGTGTACGCGATGTCGGCAGACTGATAAGGCTGTTTCTGAACGATCACACCCTATTACGAAATTATCTAAGGGATCTTTTGTTACCCTCTACTGGATATTCTGGATGAATTGACTTGTCCCTGTATTGGGCCCATACACATTAAAAATAGTGAGAGTATCACCTGGCAGATGGACCCTGACTCCCAACCACCTCCCTTCTTTATCAGACTGCATCATCTCAGACTTAGCTCGGAGTGCCTTGCTGATCATGGTGATGACTCCTGCTTTCCGATCCGACGCCGGCGATTCATAGCATTCTGCCACCCATTGCTTTCGCATAAATTTAGCCTCCCCGCTCCTAAGGTATGTCTCTTGCAATAGGGCTACGTTCGCACGCAATTTTTTTAGGTGTCTCAGGACCTACGATCTCTTAGACGGAGACCGCAGACCCTTGACATTCCACGTTACGATTTTAATAGTCATAGCAGGGTCTGAAAGTATGCATTACACTGCGGTTCTATATACCTAATAGCATGGCGCTCCGTCAACCTCCACACACATAACAGTAATAACAGCATGCTGACCAAATATCAGTTAGTCCTAGAACATGGAGTGATCACTTAGATTTATTATCGTTTTTTTAACAAACGTAATTATAAGTTTCACTTTTAAAACAGGGAAGATTATTGTTTTCACAATTTGCGAATTCATACACATTATTAAATGTTTTTTAATTTGTAAAACATTATTTGTAAACGAAATACAACACAATATTTTTTATAAATGCTGATACTGCTTATCATTCACACCCTGCGCCCTTTTTTCCCGACGTGCCATGTAAGGCATGTATAGTGGCCGCTCCTTCACATTAAGGTGCGCTGCTTTAGCAGTGCAGCTGAATGAATCAAGCACCTTGCCTTCACAAACCCACATATCTTGACTCATACAGGACATCTCCAGTTGGACTCGCATATGCGTTTGTATAAGTTAGAGTCCCACAACTTCTCCCTTTTATCTCATTAAAAAATGGTTCAGTCAGGCCGATCATAGGTTTAATTTATGTGGAGTCCACACTGCCACCATTTCACATCACGTGTATTATAGATCCTTCCACAAGCACAATGGTGTGGGTGAGATCCTACCATTGTGGTACTGCACAACTTGTTGCCCCCTTTATTACTATGGGTAGATTATGGAAATAGGATGTTTTTAATCAGTGAATATACATGTATACTTTTTCATAATTATGTGGATTATTATAAAAGTTTAAGCTAATTTTAGCAAGAGGCATTTGAGTATCTGCATTCAGATTGTTGTCACATAATTATTTTTATTTTTGGATTGCATTTAACATAGTGCAGCCTCTTTTTTTTGTGTTGGTTTACAATATCATTTTTATATTGTTTTATTTTTCCTAGAACCACCGCCAGTCATTAAGGTTTCAAATGCTATTACCATCAATATTGGAAAACAAGTAATACTAACTTGTGATGTGTTAAGCGGTGTCCGATACAATTTAACATGGCTAAGAAACGACATTGATTTAAGACAAGGAAGTATTTCTGGGATTCACGTACAGAGGAACAACTCTTTGAAGATAAAAAGTGTAGATATTACTGATGCTGGGGAATATGTGTGCTCCGCGACAAATGAGGGTGGAACAACCACAGCTTCTGTGGCTCTTACTGTACAAGGTAGATGCTAGCAGTAGCTGGAAAGACAGCTAAAGTCTAATCTAACAATCTATCTATCTATCTATCTATCTATCTATCTATCTATCTATCTGTATGTATGTATGTCTATTTGTAAACATTTCAATGCAGAAAAGTATTTTCAACATCTGTTTTACCATGCCAATTAAATCATTGATAAAATGTCAGCAGGATTGCTGTGCCAAAGTAAATATTGATCAAAAGCGACAAAAAAAATATTTCAACAGCACTTCCTTATAGTAAACCTGTCTCGGGAGAAAAACTTCTAATTTACTTTCCGTACCTGGGCTTTTTCGGCCCCACAAAGCTTTACAGACCCGCAGTTTCCTCCTGTTGAGCTCCACTGATGAGATTTGACTCTCTGAAAAAAGGCCCATTGTGGACTACTGCACATTTGGGGCCTGGGCCATGGGCCTCCTTCAAGCTCACGCTGCCATGGCACGGGAGCAGGAGCGAGGAGCACCTGGCTGGGACCACAGTAGCTCCATACTGGTGAGTTTGCAAACCTTTGGAGGAGCTAAGCTGATTAACGGTGTGCATTGAGAAGAAACCAAGGAACCAGTAAGGCTTTGTGGGGCTTGAAGAAACCCCAGTTCAGTAAATTAGAACTTTTTCTCCCATGACAGGTATAATTCAAGTAGAGGAGGCACTCCACAGGATTAAACTTATCAAACATTTTATTGATATAGACTGCACACTACAGATTTTGAGCAGTGCTGCTCGGATACCCCTTTTCAAAATCCGATTTGGATCCGGATACCCAGATATCCGATCTGGGTCAAAATTTTCCGGATCGGATATCCGACCTCAGTACCTGGGCGGATTCGGATATCTAGATAGAAAAAACAGAAGTGGACTTTAAATTGCTTTAAAAACGTTTTTTAGGGTAAATGAGGCATGTAGCATCATTATTTTTTAAACAGGAACACTAATTGATGATATGGGGACTTAACCCCCCCCCCCCCCAAAAAAAAATGGCTGTCAATTAACATCAGTCCTAGGTTCCAGACAGCGGTCGTGCAGCCCACATTGTGTCCAAAGTCCAACCGCACAACTGGGACATGACAGTTTTCAGCCAAGACACCTCCAAAAAATTACGCAGCAATTGTGTTTTGGGTTAAATATAGGTGGTATCAGCACAGCAGCAGTGGCCTGTGGCACCCTGGCGGTGTGAGCAACACAGGCAGCAGGAGCAGGGCAATGCAGCAGCAGCAGGTGTAACGTGTGCCAGGAGCATGCCGGACGTGTCACGTGGCACTTGGAACGTGTCACTTGGCATGTGTCATGTGGCACTTGGCACTTGCCACGTGGCACGGGGCACTTGGCATGTGTCACTTGGCACTTGCCAAGTGCCATGTGACCCGTGGCAAGTGCCACGGGACACATGGCAAGTGCTATGAGGCAGACACGTGCCAAGTGCCACGTGACATGTGCCAAGTGCCACGTGACACATGCCACATGACACGTAGGCTAGGATTAGTCATCTATGGAAGAACATAATAAATATATGGGCAAGGTTAAAGTTAAGAATGTCAATAAGGCAGCAAATAGGAGATGATTTTGGTTAAGATTATGCATGAAAGAGGAAGTAGGAAAGGGTGTTAGGGTTCTTCTTCTTAACCTACCTATATTCTGTGCCCAATCACAGGACACTAACATATCTTATGAATGCATTGGTGGTCATGGTCATACCAAATTTGGCCTCATATGCAAATGTCAAAACTAGCTTGATTCAGTAGCTAGTGGGTTTACCATTTGATACAGTGGTCAATTTGTGATATTAGATGTGTTCATTAAGGAGGTGGAGGGTGGAGTCATGCCTAGATTTTACATTTCAGTTCCAGTATAAAATCCAGGCAGCTTTTAAGTAGATGGTTAACCACTTGAGGACCCACCCTTTACCCCCCCTTAAGGACCAGCGCTGTTTGTTGTGATCTGTGCTGGGTGGGCTCTGCAGCCCCCAGCACAGATCAGGGTGCACGCAGAGCGATCAGATCGCCCCCCTTTTTTCCCCCCTATGGGGATGATGTGCAGGGGGGGTCTGATCGCTCCTGCGTGCAGGCATGTTGCGGGGGGGGGGGGCACCTCAAAGCCCCGCTCCGCGGTGACATTCTCCCCCTCCCTCTCCTACCTCCCTTCCCCGGAGATCCGGGCTGCACAGGACGCTATCCGTCCTGTGCAGCCAGTGACAGGACGTCCCCTGTCACATGGCGGCGATCCCCGGCCGCTGATTGGCCGGGGATCGCCGGTCTGCCTTACGGCGCTGCTGCGCAGCAGCGCCGTACAATGTAAACAAAGCGGATTATTTTCGCTTGTGTTTACATTTAGCCTGCGAGCCGCCATCGGCGGCCCGCAGGCTATTCACGGAGCCCCCCGCCGTGAATTGACAGGAAGCAGCCGCTCGCGCGAGCGGCTGCTTCCTGATTAATCAGCCTGCAGCTGGCGACGCAGTACTGCGTCGCTGGTCCTGCAGCTGCCACTTTGCCGACGCACGTATAAGCGTGCGGTCGGCAAGTGGTTAAGGAAGGACAGTGACACAGCCTCTAGTCACTGGACAAGCGCAACTTGGTCTGGGGGAATATTATAGGTAATTGGAATCCATTCAGCATAAAAACTTTAAAGTGGCTGTACATTTTTTGAGTGTAATAAAAATGTCAGTTTTCACTTCAAGTCAACTAAGGTTTGAATTCCAACTAAGGTGATCAATTTGCTCTTTTCTCCTCTTAAGTAATTTATATCTACTTAGTATAAAGTTAATCTGTACCTTAAAGTCAAATTATTTTTCAAGCTCTGATCTTCATTTCTTTTTAGATCCACCAAAAGTTGTGGTAGAACCCCAAAACCAAACCTTTACTAAAGGATCAAGTATCAAGTTGAAGTGCACTGCAACGGGGCACCCTGCACCACAGACAGTTTGGACTCACAATGGCATGTTCCTCACATACTCTAGCAGGTGAAGTATTTGCCATGCATGTATTGGGATTCTACCACAAAATGTGTGTGTGTGTGTGCGTGTGTGTGCGCGTGTGTGTGTACGCGTGTGTGTGCACGTGTGTGTGTGTACGTGCGTGTGTGTGTGCGCGTGTGTGTGTACGCGCCTGTGTGTGTGTGCGTGCGTGTGTGTGTGTGTGTGTGTGTGTGTGTGTGTGTGTGTGTGTGTGTGTGTGTGTGTGTGTGTGTGTGCGTGTGTGAGTGTGTGTGTGTGTGCGCGCACGCGTGTTGGTGGTGGGTTGGTATTGTTTAGAAAATGTGCCAATATTTAATGCAATCTAATTTTGTTTGCCTTTACAGTTTATTATATTCCAAGATTGTAGCTGTAGATTACCAAGTAAGCCTAAAATTAGCATGGGAGTGGTACACATTTTTACATTAACTTTTACAGAAATACTAAACAGTTGAAGTCCATTCACAGCCAATGCCTTCTGTTCATTATTTTTTATTGCCACAAATTATAAAAGCAAAAGTCCCATAGTTACAACAACATTTTCCAGGCAAGCACAGGGGGAAGCACAGCGCATACATGAGTGCAATACAATCATACCATTTACCCCAATCAAAAATTGTCTACAGAAGTACTCTACTGTAAAAGTTTACTTGCATAAAAAAAATTAAAGAGGACCATTGGTGAGAAAAAGAGAGCTTGCAATATATGGCTCCCCATTACTACTGCTTGGATCGGTGGGTGGTGGGGTAAATGACTCACCCACTCACCCGTACTTCATGTCAGAAACTCCACCCTCCTCCTTTGGCAAATCCACCTTGGCCTTTTTCTTTCCAAAGTCTTTTGAAGCTGTGGCCATGACCACCTGTGTCACCTGAGCTGAGGTGGGTTGTGAGTGGCCACAGAGCTTCTGTAAACTTCGTAAAAATGGCCGCGGCTGTCTTGTAGATGGAGGGGGTGGAGATTCTTACATTAATCAATTATAGGCGAGCTGGGGAGTGATTAACCATACCACCAGCTGATCCCTGCAATAGTAATAGAGAGCCTTACATTGCAGGCTCTTCCACAGGCAAGTGTCCTCCTTAACCACTTGAGGACCCACCCTTTACCCCCCCTTAAGGACCAGCGCTGTTTAATGGGATCTGTGCTGGGTGGGCTCTGCAGCCCCCAGCACAGATCAGAGGGCACACAGAGCGATCAGATCGCCCCCCTTTTTTCCCCCCTATGGGGATGATGTGCAGGGGGGGTCTGATCGCTCCTGCCTGCAGGCATGTTGCGGGGGGGGCACCTCAAAGCCCCCCTCCGCGGCGAAATTCCCCCCTCCCTCTCCTACCTGTCCCCTCCCCGGTGATCCGGGCTGCACAGGACGCTATCCGTCCTGTGCAGCCAGTGACAGGACGTCCCCTGTCACATGGCGGCGATCCCCGGCCACTGATTGGCCGGGGATCGCCGATCTGCCTTACGGCGCTGCTGCGCAGCAGCGCCGTACAATGTAAACAAAGCGGATTATTTCCGCTTGTGTTTACATTTAGCCTGCGAGCCGCCATCGGCGGCCCGCAGGCGCTATTCACGGAGCCCCCCGCCGTGAATTGACAGGAAGCAGCCGCTCGCGCGAGCGGCTGCTTCCTGATTAATCAGCCTGCAGCTGGCGACGCAGTACTGCGTCGCTGGTCCTGCAGCTGCCACTTTGCCGACGCACGGTATAAGCGTGCGGTCGGCAAGTGGTTAATGCATGAAACAATGCATAGACTGGAATGCAATGAAATGAAATGTGTGATTATGCTTGTGTGCATAATGCACTAAACTTTGCACAGTGTTACGCATTAAAATCAGTGTACTGGAAATGCACACAAAAAATGAATCAACCCCTCTGAAACCCCATTCAACTTTTACTGAGCATGCTGGGAGATAATATTTCATTAGTCCGCATTTGCATATATTTAGACTGGCCCTGTCTCTGTGAGGCTTGTGTCTGGACTAATCACACCTCAAATCAGTCTGCCTGTTAACATCAATACAGCTAGGGCTATATTACTAGACCATATGGTCAGCAGGACCTTGGTCAGCAGGGAATACATTTAAAGGGTATTAATTTCAAGGGTACATAAGAAGCCCAGAATTAGACCATAAGAGAACAGAGGAGAACAAGCACAAAGCTCTGCTGCTGTTCATCTGCTGATTTTCTTATGGCTTGGTGTGACCTTTTTTTTGGGGGGGGGGGGGGGGGGGGCGTTTCTTAATACATGATTTTGTTTTGCCTGACTCCCACCTTCATTTTGTCTACTGCAATCTATCAGTTCATATCTATTTAGCCTAGAGATGCTTTTACTACCACCTTCAATATACACCAAATAAATTCAGATAATTTACATTACATCCTTTAAGTTTGTCACATACAACATTTTTCAGCCATACATGAAGTGCCTTGCCACCAAAATGTTCAATATCCTTTTTACAGCCATGATTCTGTCTGCCCCTCTGCTCAAAATTCCTGTATAACTTCAACCTCCCGCTGTCAGCAATGACATTGACATTACTCCTTCTCACCTACCATCTTCTCTTTTCTCTCGTCATGAATTATTCTTATTTCACAAGTCACACATACCCGTCTCTACTTCCCTTGCCCATTATACATAAGCTCTGCTGTCAGCATGACAGCAGAGTGAGCAGGTACAGTGACAGGAATGGCGAGAGAGTGAGCGGCACACAGCGGGGCTGATTGAAATATATGCCCTGGCAGGCGTTGATTTCAACCATCAATGTCCGGAAGCCATCAAATAACAAAAAGTGTGTGTAGCAATTGTAAATGAAAGTAAAGTTCAAATACAGTTTCTATTTACGTCACATTTTATTTTACTGTCCGCAGGTATGTGATAACCCAAGATGGCAGTTTTATAATAAAAAATGCAATGGACAGAGATGCTGGAGATTATACATGTTTGGCTGCCAACAGTGCTGGAACAGATAGTCAAACATCTATACTTGTCTACATTGGTAGGTATATGATGTTTATGTCAGTTTCTTTAACTTTTTAATAAAAGTGTCTATATAGTTGCACTGCATTGTCTCTGTTCACCAGGAACTTGAATTGGTTTTTACCACTACACTCTGCACGGTCTATTCTACAGTTAAGGCACTCCTAGCCCTTCATAGCTTTGAGTTTAGTTACAGAAGACCTGCTACTGCCAAGTTTCCAAATGCAGAGCAGCGTTGTGTCTTGTGACTAAGTTCTAAGATATGCAGGGCTAGAATAGGAGCAAATCAGCTGTTACAAAGAAATATTTTTGTTGAAAGGTTTTTATGCTGTCACATATTTTTTAGAGCAGAGAGAAAGTTCTGAGTTCAGGTCCATGGGATTGATTCATTACCATTGCAATAGCTGTTACTGCACAACTAATTTGGGAAGTTATGACCCAATGCATTATGACTAAGCATCACTCGCTATGTCCTGCAACTGGCTGAATGTATTTGGGGAGCAAACAGAGCTTAGGAAGCTTTCCGTGTAGTGTAAAACCCTACCAAAAGCTGTATCAATCCATCTGAATTTTCTACATGGCTGATTATAGTGCTTTGCTAGGTGAAAATGTTTACGACCCTAGTGGCAACCCACTGCTGACAGCTATAGCAAGCTGGTAAAAGAGTTGGTGGGAGTCCCTATGCTTCTGGGCCCTCCTTCTGTAGCTCCTTAACAGCTCCTATGGCCAGATACTGATGGGGCTAGCAATCTCCACAGAAATACTTGAGGAAGTAGGAAATGTCCCTGCACAACATATTCTCTAGTGTCATTATAAAAAATCTGTGGTGTGTGGCCATATGCTGACTTCTAATTTATTTTATTTTAATAGAATACACCTCTTAGAGGTTTGTTTTTTTATGGTCTACATAATTATTGTTTTTATATAGGAGTGCATCCTTCCAGATCCTGAGGGATTCCACGCACATAAGTGGGGGCACGTTCATGTATCTTATCTGCATGATCTGTGGTTGTTAGTATACCTCCAATTGAATGTTCTATTTCTCTTTTGTCTTAAAGTTCTACACTATTGACTCTTGGATTTCTTTTCCTTTTTTGAGGTTCTGATGCCCCTTTTAATGTATCTATATCAAGCTGATATGATGTTTTCCATTAATCCCTGAGATATATAGAGCCAACTGAAGCTACTGAACAATTCTTAAAAACATGGAATGTCCCTTTAACATTTTTTGGCTATTAAGCAATACGGGACAGGAAATATGGAAATTATCATAGAACACAAAGAAACCAAACAGAGTTCACATTTTGTTATTGTAAAATATTGTAAATATTTTATTTTCAGATTATGAAGAAAACATACTGTATGCATGTGAGCCAATGTTTGTAAAAACAAATGAAAAGAAAGAAAAGTGTTTGTTACTATGAACTTTAACTTTTAAATGCCATTATTCTAACCCATGTTGTATAAAATATAACAATTAAATTGTGTTCTCAGGAAACTCCAGTTTTGGAAACCCCAGTTTAGGTCTAATTATTTATTTTGCTTGCTTGCCTGGTCAAATTTATGTAACAGTTTTCTCCCACTCAATTTAATGATGAATTTAGCGGTACAAGTAATTAAGACACTGAAAAAAGATGGCTTTGGCACTTGTACAGTGAATAATATTTACTGCATAATGATGACCTCTTTGGGCCTTTATCTCATTCCAAGAAGCATTCAGAGGAGAAAAATAATCACTGCAGCTTTGAATTTAATATTTTAATTTTCAAAAAAAAAGAAGGGAAGAAAAAGAAAAATGGCTGTATTAAGATTTGCTGACACTTTTTTTTTTTGTCATGAAACTGTATGTTCCATATTTGATATTATATCTCAGTTTGGGAAAGATTCTATTATTGCATGGTCATATTATTTATTTTATAACAGATAGATATGACAATACATATGCAAAAACCTCCCGCTGTACTGTGTGTTTAGAAAATTGCAAACTCAAGGAAAAATATTTTACTCCTAATAAAATGGTAAGGGGTTAGTACTTCTTTTGGAGTTCTGTGCTCCGGTCTGTGAGAATTACATTTTTCAGAGAAAGGATCTTAGGAAATATCTCCAAGACACACAATTATTTTTTAGGCAGAGTGCTGAAGAGACTGCATCTCTAGTTAGTTATTTCCTCTGCAGCTAAATTCCCATCCAGGAACTAACATTTGTCATATCAAGGTCCCAAAGCTTTATAGAGGTCCCAGGGACCGGAAGTTAAGGAAAATCTGTCTAGCAGGGACACAGACAACCATAAGTTCCCCCTCCCCAGAAAAAAAAATCTGCCACCTTTCTTCTTCATTAAAATCTGAAATCTTTGAGTTGGGTGGCTTTTAAAGTGTACCCGAGGCGACATGTGACATGATGAGATAAACATGTGTATGTACAGTACTAAACATATTAATAACCAGGGTGTTTTACTTGTTTTATTTTGCTCCCTGAAACAGTTAATTTTTAAGGCTGGAAATGACAGCTTCTGTCTTGTCAGAACCTTGTCAGGAATATAGTAAACATCACTGATAAGCAAATTACAACCATAAAAGTTTTTTTGTGGCAAAATACATTTTCTACATATTTCTGAGAGCAGATGGAGAGAAAAGGGGTCAATATAGTTCATGTATTTTCATTTAGGGACACTTAATAGACTGCAACTGAGCAGAGACAACAAAAGATTCAATCTACTTTCTAAATGTTTAAATATAAAATAAAATCCTGGGATGTCTTAAAAAGTCATTTTTAGGAGTAGGAGGATAAATAAAATTGTTTATCTCATCAGTTTATTTTCACCTCGGGTTCACTTTAACAGTACAGTATTGTGTTACTATTGGCTGAAAATATGGATTTCAGATATTATGGATGCAGTTTTCTAATTTCTAGTTTTTATCATCTAATTTGATGTGAAAAAAAAAACCTTGTCCTTTTTGTTCCAGAGGCCCCTGCAGTGACAGTTGTTAGGAGGGAAATGCTGGTAGCTTTTGATGCAGAGACCATACTAGAATGCAAGCCATCTGGAATTCCAGTCCCCCATGTTGACTGGTTTAAAGGTAAAGTAAAATATACTACAAATCAGATGTATGATTATGTAATTATGAAGTCAGATTAATATTCACTGAACCTGTCATTCATTCACTCATTCAGGTGATGTCAAGTTAAATGCATCAGCACGATTTCACATAGATCACAGTCTTGGAACACTAAGAATTAAGAACACGCAGTATTCTGATGCAGGATTGTATACCTGTGAGGCGAGGAATGATGCTGGAATATCAAATGGGAAAATTTCCATTACTGTTGGCTGTATGTATTGTTTTGTTCCTTCTTTATTGTCTATATTGCTTGTTTAAACAAAAATTTCAGCTGTTATATGGGATGAGGAATTTAATGAAATGAGTGATAAAGAGTGCATGAAGGAATAAACTTTGCCATGGAGCATTGCATTCCGTATGGATGTTTCCCATCCTGCAAGTTCAATAACATTTGATGCATTATTTACTTTTTAAAGTGCCTCTGGTATGGCTCGGGGGATTTACATTAGCAGAGAGGCAGATCATTCCTCTTTGGACGCTGAAAAATATCTCTACCATGGCTTCTCATGTTGGCACCGGATATGCTGGGGCACAGTAATTTACTGTTTAGGTGTCTTTTTGCTCTCTTAACCTGTTCTCCATTTCATACATAATTATTTTTAGAATTTTAAATGGAAGTCAGGGGCCAGGAGCTTATGGATGTCTGCAGCTGGTAGTTCTTGTTGTGACTTCTGATTCCACTTCCAGGATAGTGTTGTACGTTCTAAATGGAATTTGTTTTTTTTTGTTTGTTGTTTTGTTTTTTTAGCTGCTCCTGTGTTTATACAACGTCCAAATGACATAGCAATGGATATTGGATCAGATGTGACTTTGCCTTGTGCTGTACAGGGATTCCCAGAGCCAAAACTAAAATGGAGAAAATTAAATGGAACATCGTTACTGTCAAAGCCATCTGTATCTCAGCAGAAGACTGGGGCTCTTCACATTACCAGTAAGTCCTGTAGTATTCTCATTGCCTTGAATAATTAGCTTATTAAATGTATGCAGGCAAAATATCCCATTTGTATACTAACATAAAGCACATACAATGAGGATAAGAAAGACTATATCCACTTCACAACTGAGGGGTTTTACCCCTTGAGCACCAGAGCAATTTTCACCTTTTTAGCTCTCCTTCCATTCATTTGCCAATAACTTTATCTCTACTTATCACAATTAAATGAACTATATCTTGTTTTTTTCGTCACCAATTAGGCTTTCTTTGGGTAGTACATTATACCAAGAATTATTTTATTCTAAATGTTTTTTATTTGGAAAATAAAAAAAAATTGGAAAAAAATCCTTATTTTACAGTTTTCCGGTCATTATAGTTTTTAAATAATGCATGCTACCGTAATTAAAATCCACGGAATTTATTTGCCCATTTGTAGCGGTTATGATACCATTTAAATTATATCCCTATCACAACGTATGGCGCCAATATTTTATTTGGAAATAAAGGTGCATTTTTTCAGTTTTGCATCCATTCCTAATAACAAGCCCATAATTTATAAAGTAACAGTAATATACCCTCTTGACGTACATATTAAAAAAGTTCAGTCACTAAGAAAACTATTTATGTATTATTTTTTATTGTAATTTTTATTTTATTTTTTACAAAAAAAAATATGTTGGTAACTATTGGGCAGGGGAGTGTGGGAGGTAAGGGGTTAATTTAAAATGTAAAAATAGGTCTTTGCATTTAAAAACATGCTTTTATTGTTGGCCATATTGATAATCAACTATTTACTCTAGTCTTTCTGTATAACCCCAATCAAAGACAGCGTACCTTCCTTCAAAAAGTGTACAACCGAATTCACAGTGAAGCAAGGTCGCCTATTGATAGGGGGTGATTTTAACGCTTGTCTTTCTTCAACAACAAGATGGCGCCGGACTCGGACGCCTCGGCCACAGGGCTCCGGCCTTTTTTGCTCTTTTTGGTTTGAAATCTCTCCTCCACTCACCTCTTGTTTCGCCTCTTGCTGGGGTAGGAGGCGGAGGACATGGGTGCTGCCGGTCCGGCTCTGCGCTGGCCACGGATCGTGGGATATGATGGACGGCAAGGGGATCAGCTGTTCGGGGGCCCACATGCAGGCATGGAGAGGCAGCGCTGAGCTCTGCCTGTCTGCCGCCGCTGCCCCCGGACCATCGGCGACCATCTGCTGACCACCCGGGTCCCCCCTGGCCTACCCGGAGGGATGTGGGGACACAGAGTAGCCTCTCCAGCGCTCGATAATCAGCCGCATGATGGCGGCGGCAGGCCAGCTGATCGGGCGGCCAGCTGATCAGGACCCACGTGCCCTGATCTTTGCTCCACCACGCTGGCCCTGACGCCATCCATGTCGGCTCTCGTTCGGACCGAGACGCTGCTCCGGCTGCTTGCTGCTTCCACCTGGAGCCCGCTCTGGCTGGCCCACAGGATGCTGCCCCCTGCAGCCGCTCCAGCGTTCAGCGTGCAGGCAGGACCACACTAGCAGCTCTCCACCGCTGCTGCCGTGACCTGGATCAGTGTCTGATCCCCGATAGTCCGACTGCTGCACTGAGCTAGCCCTCCAGCCACCGCCACTACAGGAGGCCTCAGAGACCCCACACCTAAGCAGGAGAAACTGGGAGCTGCTGACCCAGAGCTCAGCGTCCATGTGGTGCGGGTCATATGGAATACCGTACCCCCGCTACCCAGGGCGACCAGGTCGCCACCAGCACTGCAGGAGCACCTATACTCCTCAGCCTGGGATTATGGAGGCTGCAGGTTCCCCCCTCCACCTCGTGGGCCACTGTCTAGGAGTCCAGGACGCCAGCCCGGAGCATGGGGGACACTTCGTGTGCACAGATGGCCTGTCCACCGCCGCTTCCTGCTGGGCCTCCCACATGGAGAGATCCTCAGCTGAGCTCATGAGAGGGTCTCCACCAGCCGCAGCCCCCAACCTGCTCGGCCACCCAGGGTCTTCCTCGGCCACCGTTGAGGACCGTGTCAGCCTGCACCACCACCCAGCTGCCCTCCTTCCTACATCAGGGAACCAGCTGCCCTCCTTCCTACATCAGGGAACCGGACCACAAGGATGGACTCTTGGACTGATCATCGGAACCAGGGGTGTTTTCTTTAATCTGCATCCCTAAAAGGCCTATGCCTCTCTCCTCTTGCCTGGTTCTTTCTCCTTCTTCCTCAGTCTCTCTTTAGCTATCCCTTCTCTCTATCTCTCTCTCTATCTCTATCCACTCTCTTTCAGGATGCACTGCGGAGCATCTGGAACTGCTGTGGAGCGAGCGAGCGTCGTCGATAGTTGGCAGGCTGCTCCCCTCACATAGCACTCCAGACTTCCCCACGCATCCTTCACTATGGTTATGTGCGTTATGTATATATAGGTAGATGCTTACTTTGTATACTGTACCTGATTGTATGTGTTGGATCGTATGTATGTGTTTGTACCATCTCCGACCCTGTATGAGCCAAAAATAATTCTGAGTACAACCCCCGTTGTACTTGGCGAAATAAATATGATTCTGATTCTGATTCTGATTCTTCCTTATATTCTTCTTGTAAAGACACCAAAAATCTTACTCTTATCGATAAACAAGCCAGATGGAACTCTCTTTTTGACCCATGGAGGATTCTGCATGGCCCTGAGAGAGACTACTCATAGTTTTCTTAGGTGCATAAATCCCACTCCAGGATAGACCTGTTTCTAGTGGACAAAGACGTCACATCAGCCGCTATCGGCATTAAAACCTGGTCTGACCACACACCAATTGATCTTACTTTTAAGCTTGGCCCTTCCGCTCATAAGCCCTTTTTTGGAAACAAAATAGTTCCCTGTTAACCAATGATTCCTTTGCAGCCGATCTATCTCTTGAAATAAAATGCTCCTTTCTAGCCAATCTTACTCCTGAAGTTGGCATGACTACAGTTTGGTCTGCTCACAAGTCTTATATCAGGGGGTTAATCGTACGTAGAGGTTCTATCCTTAAAAAAGAAAGAAACAAAACAGATAATAAGCTTTTAGAAGGCATTAAACAAAAAGAAGCACTCCACAAACAGTCCCCCACTCAAGAGCTTTCACGTTCCCTATTTACATTAAGAGAAACTGTCAGATCCGTATTAGAGATGGCCCGAATGGTTCGCAGGCGAACTTCCGGGTTTCGCGATCGCAGAGAACCTCAAACTTTACCGGAAGTTCGATTCGCCCCCATAGTGCATCATGAGGGTCAACTTTGACCCTCTACATCACAGTCAGCAGGCACATTGTAGCCAATCAGGCTACACTCCCTCCTGGAGCCCCACCCCCTTATAAAAGGCAGGCAGCATCAGGCTTTTCACTCACTTGTGTGCCTGCAGTAATTAGAAAAGGGAGAGCTGCTGCAGAGAGAGATATAGGGAAAGCTTAGCTAGGCTCTTGTAGGCTTGTTAGCCTGCTCCTTGCTGATTCTTATTGCTAAAAAAAACACCCCTCAACAGCTCTTTTGAGAACTAATCTTGTTCTTGTGATCTATTTTTTTTTTTGTGTGTGTGGCCTACTTGCATTATATACAGCCCTGTCAGTCAGTCGCAGCTGGCCTTTGGCCCCTTGCTGGTAATTACTACTGTTGAGGTACACACAAGAGAAATTTCACCTGGCACTCAGCCACTGGGGGATAATAAGGTCTCATGCCCCTTTAAACTGCCTGCTTAAATGTTAGCTCCGTCTCCGACACTGCTACTGCAGAGGGGATTGGAAAAGAAGCCTGCAATCAGACTTGTTGAAAAAAACGGACTTTTAGAAGAACACACAAGGCAGTCCGCTTCAATATGTGCTATTTATTCCCCTAAGCGTTATTACGTAGCAGAAATACACATATCCATTACATCACATGACATCAAAGGATCGTTCTGACCTGTATCAGGATGTGCGCTGAGACGGGTGGGGAGGGTGACCAGGGGGTGATCCGGATGGCACAACAGCCGTTTTGCACCGGTGTGGCACTTGCTCACATGCTAGTGTCCAGGGCAAAAGGCGGTGTGTTCGGGCTTCCATGATAACACGGCGGGGCCCCGCCCTCCACGCTCGCCATTGGCCCAGAGTGCTAGAGTGAGATGGGTGAAAGGTGAGGGGCCGGAGGATCGCCGCGCTGCAGCGAAAAAAGTGTCACAATTATAATTTATGCAACAAATGCAGTTACTAATAGATTAGATAATTGTGCCGTCCGGATCACCCCCTGGTCACCCTCCCCACCCGTCTCAGTGCACATCCTGATACATGTCAGAATGATCCTTCTGAAAATTTGTGGCCATTGGGACACCGCAGTGGAAGATACCAGGCCGCAATTATTTCTCAAAAAAGGCGATACCCAAACTGTACCATGAAGTTGAGAGGCAAGTGGTGTCATCTCTGGCACACAGCGTTGGGTCAAGGGTCCATCTGACCACGGATGCCTGGTCTGCAAAGCACAGTCAGGACCGCTACATTACTTACACAGCCCATTTGGTCACCCTGGTGACCGCTGGCGAGCAGAGAGTACGTGGCTGTGCAGCGGAACTTGTGACACCTCCATGGCTTGCAGGCAGGCCGGCTGCCACCTCCTCTCCTCCTGCTACATCCTCTTCGCTGTCGTCGTCCTCCTCCTCCTTGGCTGATTGTCAGTTCAACTCTACTGGTGCTGCGATCTCCTCTCCAGCTACACAGCCCCAGCTCCCCAGGACCTATGCTGCATGCCAGGTACGACAGTGTAACGCCATATTAGACATGTTTTGCCTCAAAGCAGAGAGTCACACTGGAGCTGCTCTCCTGGCTGCTCTTAACAAACAGGTGGATCAGTGGCTGACCCCACACCAACTTTGCATCAGCAACGTGTTGTGTGACAACGGCAGCAATCTAATTTCAGCTTTGAATTTGGGACACGTTCCCTGCATGGCACATGTGCTGAATCTCATTATTCAGAGATTTGTGTCTAAGTACCCAGGCTTACAGGACGTCCTGAAGCAGGCCAGGAAGTTGTGTGGGCATTTCAGGAGGTCTTACACGGCCATGGCACCCTTTGCAGAGATTCAGCGGAGAAACAATTTGCAGGTGAGACGCTTGATTTGTGATAACCCGACTCGATGGAATTCGACCCTGGTCATGTTTGACCGCCTGCTACAACAGGAGAAAGCCATCACCCAGTATCTCTACAACTACAGTAGAAGGACACAGTTTGGGGAGATGGGGATGTTCTGGCCCAAGAACTGGAAACTCATGCGAAATGCCTGCAGCTTCATGTGGCCATCTGAGGAGGTGACAAACATCCTGAGTCACAGTGAAGGCGCCATCAGTGACTTGATCCCCTATGCTTTTTTTCCTGGAGCGTGCCGTGCGTAGAGTGGTGGATCAGGCTGTGGAGGAGCGTGAAGAGGAACAGGAACAGGAGGAAGAGTTGTGGGATCAATTCTCATCAGAACCAGATGTTTCCTCAACACCTGCGGCAGCACAGAGGGGGGAGGAGGAGGAAGAGTCGTGTGGGGAAGAGGAGTCAGACTCAGGTGATGAGGAAGGTGTTTTTTGTTTTTTTTTGAAGGAGGAGGCGGCAGAAGAACAACCGCAGGGGGCTTGTGCTGCTCAACTTTCCCGTGGTATTGTTCGTGAGTGGGAGGAGGAGGAGAACTTACCTGACGTCACTAAGGAAGAGCAAGAGGAGATGGATAGTACATCTGGATCCAAATTTGTGCAGATGGTGTCTTTCATGCTGTCCAGCCTGTTGAGGGACCCCCGTATAAAAAAAACTCAAGGGGAATGAGCTGTACTGGGTGGCCACACTACTAGACCCTCGGTATAGGCACAAAGTGGCGGAGATGTTACCAACTCACCTGAAGGCAGAAAGGATGCAGCACATGCAGAACAAGCTGACACCTATGCTTTACAGTGCATTTAAGGGTGATGTCACAGCACAATGGGATAAAGGTACCACTGCCAGTAATCCTCCTCCCATGTCCACGCAGGCAAGAACAGGACGCTCCAGCTATCTCATGGTGATGTCGGACATGCGGACATTCTTTAGTCCAAACCCTAACCTTAGCCCTTCCGGATCCACCCTCCACCAATGCCTGGACCGGCAGGTAGCTGACTACCTGGCCTTAAGTGTGGATGTAGACACTGTGAGCAGCGATGAACCCTTGGACTACTGGGTGCGCAGGCTTGACCTGTGGCCAGAGCTGTCACAATTTGCCATCCAACTTCTGTCTTGCCCTGCCTCAAGTGTCCTGTCAGAAAGAACTGAGAAGAGAAGTCGCCTAAGTCACAAAAGTGTTCAGTACCTCATCTTTATCAAAATGAATGAGGCATGGATCCTGGAGGGCTACTGCCCGCCTGAAGACTAAGTCAGTCCCCACACACAGCATCTCTGCCTGCACGCCGTGTGATTGCCTGCCCAAAGACTAAGTCGCTCCCCACACAGCATCTCTGCCTGCAGGCCGCTTGACAGGGTCCAGGACTCCAGGCGGATTCCTGCATTTTTAAGGCCGCTGCTAGCAGCGGGCGCTATAATAATTTTTCTGGTGTGTGTACATGCCTGCCTAATTTTTCTGGCTGCACTGCAGCTGCAACAACAGCACAAAAAGGCATGTACGTGTGGCAATTCCCCTTCATGATCGTTACCTTGCCGCGGTGAAGGGGCTTGCATATCACAACGAAGCAATGACCACCGGCTATATGAGTGTCTCGGGGGGGAAAACCCAACATAGACCAAGATCC
The DNA here is from genome assembly GCF_040937935.1 of Hyperolius riggenbachi. Classification (NCBI taxonomy): domain Eukaryota; kingdom Metazoa; phylum Chordata; class Amphibia; order Anura; family Hyperoliidae; genus Hyperolius; species Hyperolius riggenbachi. The sequence continues at coordinate 161,954,895 of NC_090651.1, forward strand.
GCGTAGGGACAACTAACTTACGAAGGCACATAATTACAAAGCACAAACTGCAATGGGATGACCACCTGAGGAAAAGCAGCACACAAAAGCAAATCCACCCACCGCAGTGGAAGATACCAGGCCGCAATTTTTACTCAAGAAAGGCGACACCTAGACTGTACTGTGGTGTTGAAAGGCAAGTGGTGACATCTCTGGCACACAGCGTTGGGTCAAGGGTCCATCTGACCACGGATGCCAGGCCTGCCCGAAGACTAAGTCAGTCCCCACACACAGCATCTCTGCCTGCACTCCGTGTGACTGCCTGCCCAAGACTAAGTCGCTCCCCTCCCTGCTAGCAGCGGCCGCTATACTAATTTTTCTGGTGCGTGTACATACCTGCCTAATTTTTCTGGCTGCACTGCAGCTGCAACAACAACACAAAAGGCATGTGCATGTGTCAATTCCCCTTCATGATCGTTACCTTGCCGCGGTGAAGGGGCTTGCGTATCACAATGAAGCAATGACCGCCAGCTATATGAGTGTCTCGGGGGGGGGGGGGGGGAGGGCAAACCCAACATAATTAGGTCGTTGGTTCATTGCGGACAGACCAAATTCGATCAACTGGACACTCAGTCACTGTTGTTCTGTCATTCAGCTACCTCAGCCCGACCATATGGGCTTGAAAACCGACATCACCTGTGCTCTGGCCATGGTGCGCACCAGTCCAGCACGGCTGTCACAACACAAACAGCTGTTTGCGGTGCGTTACACTGTGAATTTGGTCTGTCAGTGTGAAGCAGTACTGTAATTACACTCCCTGATTGATGTATACACATGCAAGATGTTTTAAAGCACTTTAGGCTTCTAATTTAGCAATAAAATGTGATTTCCGTCATTAAAACGCTGCTGTGCGTCAAATCCTGATTTTTCCCGGGGAATTTTGGTGTATATACCACTCCGCCATGCCCCCATCCAGGTGTTAGACCCCTTGAAACATCTTTTCCATCACTTTTGTGGCCAGCATAAATGTTTCTAGTTTTCAAAGTTCGCCTCCCCATTAAAGTCTATTGCGGTTTGCGAAAGTTTGCGCGAACCAAACTTTTGCGCGAACCGAAAATCAGAGGTTCGAGCCTTCTCTAATCCATATTACTCCATCAATATGACTACTTTCTACATAAAGCAAATCTGCAGACATATTCCCAAAATAATAAGGCGTGTAAATTCTTGGCTAGGATGCTACGCCAACAGCAAACAAAATCAAAAATGCACTTAAGGATCAACCCAAAAACTAAACAAGTAATTTCCAACCCCAAGCAAATAGCTGATTTATTCAGTGACTATTATGCACAACCATACAATCTTAAAAATGACCCTGCTACCAAACAGCACACCTCGGAAATAATAGCGATCTTCTTAGATAAAATAAATCTACCACAACTCTCTCCTAATTAGCTTAATTCTTTAAACAGCCCCTGGAGAAAGAGATTTTAGAAACTATTAAAAAGTTGAAGAGAAACAAAGCCCCTGGTCCAGACAGCTATACTAATGAGTATCTCATAACCTTTGCCCACTCACTTACCCCTAAACTTAGTAAGCTCTTTAATGACTTTGCTGCAGGTACTCCGATTCCTCCTGAGTACCTAGAGGCAATCATCACAGTGATCCCCAAATCTGAAAAAGACCAGACCTGTCCTGCCAACTTTAGACCTATTTCTTTGCTAAACATCGACACAAAACTGTATGCAAAAAATCACTGTGAATAGGCTAATGCAATTCACTCCTGGCTTATTATCTTATGATCAGGTGGGTTTCACAAGAGGGAGACAGGCTTCAGACGGCACGAGACGTATGTTAGACCGACTTAAACATGTTGAACTCTGTAGAATGCCTTCCGTGATCCTGACTTTAGACGCGGAAAAGGCATTTGACAGAGTTCATTGGCAATTTTTGAGGGAAACTTTATTCAAATTTGGGTTAACTGGTAACATTATGACGGCAATTATGGCCCTTTACACTTTTCCAACTGCTTAAGTGAACATTGCGGGGTTCATCTCAAAGTCCTTTATGATTTCCAATGGCACGCGCTAAGGATGCCCTCTGTCCCCCATCATTTTTGTGCTACTAATGGAAACTATCGCCCAAAAAATTTGCACAAACCCAGATATCACAGCTCTCACCATGTAATTAGCATGTTCACAGATGATGTAGCCTTAATACTCTGGTCAGGCCGTATAGTGGCTTTCAAGATGCTTATACTTCCAAAAATATGATATATTTTTAGAACGCTACAGATTCCATTGCATAACACTTATCTGTTAGATCTCAAACGATGTGTAAATCACTTTATTTGGAACGGTAAGAAAGCTAGAGTTCCTTACGAAGTGATGGTTCTCCCAAAAAAGCTGGAGGTTTAGGCCTTCCGAACATTTCCATATACTACTTTCCTGCAATTTTAGATATGGCCAAACACTGGTGGAACCCTAACTCTCCTAAACCCTGGGTCTCTTTAGAGAAACATTTCTTAAATGCACCATTGAGAAATGTCCTTCTTGGTATCATTCTTGGTGCCCCTCTATCACGATCTCAATATCCCTCCATACAATCCACATTATTAGCTTGGGAATATTTTCACAAGCATCCCCCAAACCCCAAAAATTCTCATGGAGCTCTGATTCATCTGTCGGTTCTACATCAGTTTACTCCTGATCTTAGCTTATCATCCTGCTACTCCGCTAATGTTAATTTCCTGAATGTCTTCTTTGTTGGTCAAAACATTAAATCCTTTGACACGCTTCAATCATCCTTTAAAGTGAACCGAGCATCATTTTTAACACCCAGGGCAGCTCTATAGCAAATTAAAAATGCATTCTAAAAATGTGGTTTATTATTAAAAAAAACTTTAATTTTACCTCATTTTTTTACATCTAAGAGTTAAATTAGCCACTTTGTCCGTCCGCAAAGGACCTGTGGTCCCTGAGCAGGAGATGGTGAAAACAGATAAGAAATCACCTCTTTAGACTTAATTGACCACAAACAAACCCCCATTGTACTTCAAACAGAAAACATCAGTTACAGTTGAAGAATGTCACACCTAGCCTGGATAACAGCAGTTGTAAAACAGCAGGGGTTGAGCTTCTGAACAATGGCAGCCCTTGCAGCTATTTGAAGCCAAGAACTGCTTGGATCCCTTTAAAGTGCCTGACTCGCAGCTTTTCAATTATAATAGAATGTATTCACGGATCAGATCCAAGCATATTGTTCTCCCTCAACTTCCAAGTCAAATCCTAACTATGCTAAATTATAAAGGAGCATTTGTGGGAGGCATTTCTGTATGGTATGAGGAACTAATTAAAAATCCCATTTCTTCCATTAAAAAATACACCCTCACCTGGTCTTATAATCTTCATACCTCTATAACTATCCCGCAGCTCAACACTGCTAATGTTCTGATTCTTAAATATTCTAAAAGTTTGTGTTCGCGAGAACTTCGCAAACCGCAATAGACTTCAATGGGGAGGCGAACGTTGAAAATTACAAACATTTATGCTGGCTACAAAAGTGATGGAAAAGATCCCATTGCAGTTTGTGCTTTATAATCATGTGCCATCGTAAGGTAGTTGTCCCTATGCGGGTCTTGGTCTTTCCACGGCTCAATTTTCGGTGGCAGAGAGTACAGATGGCATTGCTCTCATCTGAGGCAGACACACACAAAAAATTCCACATCACTGAGCCCTGGGGTGATGGCATTTTGGTGATGGCTGCCGACGGAGTGTTAAGTGGGGTGCCAGAATCAGAGCAGGAGGAGGAAGATATGTCATACTTCCGTGCAGAAGCTGAGGAAGATGAGGTGTTCTGTGTTAAATAGTCAACTATGTCCTGACAATATTGGGGGTTGATAGCACATGCCTTCTTCTGAACACTGTACTTTGGTCGAGGGCCACATTAAATCATGACAGCGCGACCCCAAACAGACCTGCCAGGTGGCCTGTCTCTGGCTCTGCCTCTGGTTTTGTCCATATTGGGGAGGATGAAGTGAAAGGTATGCACTGACTTGACTAATACAATGTGCGGTTACACAGGTGCAGTGAAAAGGTTGCAGTGACGCTGGTACAACAATGTGAGTTTACACATGTGCAGTGAACAGGTTGCAGTGACTCCTGGTACAACAATGTGCGGTTACACAGGTGTAGTTAACAGGTATGCACGGACTGGTATATAAAACAGAGTGCGGTCACACAAGTGCAGTGAACAGGTATGCAGTGACTGGTATTACAAATGTGCAGCTGTCACACACACACAGGTACCCTGAACAGGTATGCAGTGACTAGTAGTACAAATGTGCAGCTGTCACACACATAGGTACTGTGAACAGGTATGCAGTGACTGGTATATAATATAACAATGTGTGCGGGCACGTAGGTGCACTGAACAGGTATGCAGTGACTGGTATCAATACAATGTGCAGCTGTCACACACACAGGTATCGTGAACAGGTGCAGTGACTGGTATATAACACTGCGTGATTCTGTCACGCAGGTGCAGTAAACATGAACAGGTATGCAGTGATTGGTATTACAAATGTGCAGCTGCCTGTCACACACGCGCAGTGAAAAGGTAGGCACTGAATGTGCTGGGTATGGCAGTAGCACAGTAGGAATTTGCAAGGGGCCAAGGGCCAGCTGCGACTGACTGACAGGGCTGTATATGCAAGTGTCAGTGGGACACACACACACAAAAAAAAATAGATCACAAGAGCAACATTAGCTCTCAAAAGGTAGACAGGAGTACCGCTACACCGTACTGGGTGGGACAGTGGCCAAGCCCAATAAGTAACGGTAGAAAAGGAAGGTCCACACTAATGTCTCCACTCCAATGTACTATATTCAGGACATATCCAGTTCAGGTAAAACACTTTGACTAACATGTTTCGGACTCCAAGTCCATAATCATAGTCATATCACAGCTCTCTGATTGTGAATTTAAAAGGGGAGGGTAGTAAGAGGCGGGGCATGACCCCACCCAAGCAAGGAAGGGAGCAAATTGCCCGTCACAGCCCACCAAAAACTAGCACCTGACTAAAAATGTAAAACCAAACATTAACAAAGTTAAAAACACATACAGGTAAGGAACAAAATAATCAGAGGAATATAGACAAGGGCCAAAAGGCCACCCATATTCTCAGCTTGTCACCAAAGCCAGATCCCACCTCGCATTCAAACCCTTGGGTGATCTAGTACCAAGACGGAAGATCCAGAGTGCCTTCCTCTTACGGATCAGAGCCTGAAGGTCACCTCCTCGCCTAGGCAAGGAGACCTTCTCTATTCCATGAAAGGAGAAGCCAGACATATCACCATCATGAACCTGTCGGTAATAATAAAGCTTATTATTAAATACGAGGAGGATAAACTGGTAGATATTCGTCTTAACATCACAGAGTTGAGGCAGAACTTGAGTAGATTTGATACACTTGAACAGTATGATATATTGCATAATAAGTTGTGTGATAATATATCTAAGCTCAAAGCTCTGATTACTGAGACTAAAAGGGTGAAATATCTACGTGATACCAACGATTATAAATCTAACCTTGTGTATGAATGGGGAAGGTGGGAGGCACCACCAAGATCCCCAAGTGCCAATTCCAGAAGGTCACACTCTAGAAACTGGAGGAAGGTCAGCTTCCCCAAAAGTAGTACCCCATTAGAGGTGACTCCGTCTACTACACCTGACGCAGTCACACTAGGCTCGGGTACCACTGAACGTGGGCACTTAGTGAACCAGCAGGCAAATCATTCACGTCCTGATCCCTCAAAAAACTCACAGAACAGACCCACCTATTTCAAACGACACAAAAAAGTGCACCCGAAGGGAATCATAAAAGGAGGAGGACACGAAGGGCAGGGTTGAGACATTGTACTAGGGCCAATTCACACTCTTTATGTGACTCCCAACCTGCTAATGTTGTTAACCTCTCTAGTCATGCCTTCTCTGAGTCAGAATTGAAGCTTTTGTCTAGAGGCCTTTCTTTTTCCCCACCTTTCATTTTGATGTTTTTGACACCCTCCTTGATGTTAATAAGTTTATTAGATCCATTCTACTGAAGAAGCACTTTAGGTCAGATAGGGAGCTTAGTCCTATTGGAAACTTTGAAGACACACGTACCAGATGGATTCTTGATTTCTTGATGTCCGAGGGCCAACGTCTTGTTTCCGTAGATGATGTTCAGCCGATTAGGGTAAAAAATCCGGATTTTTATCCGTTGACTGCTAGGACATCTCCCGTCGAGATCTTTCAAGACTTAGTTGAGAGGGAACTTGTCAGGCTGGCTGATACTGCCAGTCTACAGCAGAAGTCCAACTTGTCTAAAGCAGAGTTTGGGGCCATCAAGAGTTTGCGGAATAATAGGGAGGTGATTATACGCAATGCGGATAAGGGGGGTGCAGTGGCTTTGGTAACAGGCTGAGAATATGGGTGGCCTTTTGGCCCTTGTCTGTATTCCTCTGATTATTTTGCTCCTTACCTGTATGTGTTTTTAACTTTGTTAATGTTTGATTTTACATTTTTAGTGAGGTGCTAGTTTTTGGTGGGCTGTGATGGGCAATTTTCTCCCTCCCTTGCTTGGGTGGGGTCATGCCCCGCCTCTTACTACCCTCCCCTTTTAAATTCACAATCAGAGAGCTGTGATATGACTATGATTAAGGACTTGGAGTCTGAAACATGTTAGTCAAAGTGTTTTACCTGAACTGGATATGTCCTGAATATAGTACATTGGAGTGGAGACATTAGTGCGGACCTTCCTTTTCTACAGCTCTCAAAAGAGCTGTTGAGGGGTTCTTTTTAGCAATAAGTATCAGCAAGGAGCAAGCTAACAAGCCTAACAAGAGCCTAAGTAAGCTTTCCCTATGTCTACAGCAGGTTCCTCTCTCTTCTCTAATTACTGCAGCCACACGAGTGAGGGAAATGGCAGACGCTGCCTGCCTTTTATAAGGGGGGGGGGGCTCCAGGAGGGAGTGTAGCCTGATTGGCTACCATGTGTCTGCTGACTGTGATGTATAGGGTCAAAGTTGAGCCTAATGATGTAGTATAGGGGGTGGGTCGAACTCGCATATAGTTCGCGGTTCACCGTGAACGCGAACCACCGAAGTTCGCGCAAATCGGTTCATGGTTGAATCGTTCGGGCCAACTCTACCTGTAAGCGAAAAGCGTCATATTTTCACACCTTAGCTGCTGTTCAACTAACTTTTTCTCCTGAGGAGCAAATGTTGTTAGCACTTTTTACTTACTTTTTGGTACTTCTTGAATTGCACAGTACTCACAAGTTATTTTAAAAATGAAACATTGGGCCTGATTCACAAAGTGGTGAATCGCGAATCGCGGCAAATTGCGCGCGCAAAAGTCCGCGATCGCGCGAATCGCGGCAAATTGCACGCGCAAAAGTCCGCGAAAAAGTTTGCACCGCTTTGTGAATCAGGCCCATTATCTCCTAAAATAATAAGTTCATTGCATATGGGTCCATGTATAAAATATTGGTACTTTCTGTAGTTTTGCAAATGTTTGAGGGTGTGGTCTAAACAGACAGGTTCTCCAGCCATGTTATTATTAGTAGAGCACAGAAGTAGCCACATGACTACTGGGTGAAAACAAAAATTACAGTATTTAGACAGGTTTTGTTTTATTAATATTACCTAATAAATGTCTTCCTTCCTTCCTTCCTTCCTTTCTTCCTTCCTTCCTTCCTTCCTTCCTTCCTTCCTTCCTTTCTTCCTTCCTTCCTTCCTTCCTTCCTTTCTTCTACTTTAGGGTCTTCACCTGAATTAGCACTGAGAAACGTACACTGAAATAGTGTAGCATCATGAAAGTTAACAATTTACAATCCACTCACTATATGTCTCTCATGTCTCTGATTATATCAGTAACTTGCTCCACACACAGATTTGTATTTTATATCTTTCAGATCTGTGGATAGGTGATGAAGGTACCTATGTCTGTGAAGCTGAAAATGAGTTTGGAAAAGTCCATGCCCAGGCTGGGATAACAATAACTGGACTAGGTAAGAAACAGAGATTGTAAAATCACAAACACACACGCACCTACACTACAAGTTTTGAATATAAGGGCTGATTCTCACTAGAAGAGCTATTTAAATGCTTGAGATTTTAAAAGCTATTGCTAACGCAATGCTATGGGAGATTATTACAAAATCACATATCTCCAGTGTGAACACACACATAAGATAACATTAGCAAGAGCTCTTAAAATCACAAGGCGCGAAGAAAAGCTCTTGTAGTGTGAATTAGCCCTAGGCTTTTTTTTTTTTTTTTACATTTAAATTTATTTAAGAGACACAAGTTCACAAAACTGAGCTCTTAACGTAACTTACAATTTCGTGTTCCTTTTCTGACTCAACTCATGAATTACAACAACAACAACAACAAACAACATTTGTAAAGCGCTTTTCTCCCGTAGGACTCAAAGCGCATAAGCATGGCTCAGACCATCGTGGTACAGAGGAAGAATTTTATAAGTCCGGAAATGCCAGGCTAAACAGGTGGCTTTTCAGTCTGGATTTGAATAGCTCCAGGGATGGTGCTGTCTTTAGTGGGTGTGGCAGGGAGTTCCAAAGAGTAGGGGCAGCATGACAGAAGGCTGTCTCCAGATTTTTTGAGGTGCACTCTGGGAGTGACCAAGTTTATAGAACTTGCTGATCTGAGGTTGTGAGAGGTGTGGTGCAGCTTCAGCAAGTCCTTCATGTATCCAGGGCCCAGATTGTGCAGGAATTTGAATGTCAGCAGTCCAATCTTGAAGAGTATTCTCCATTCTACTGGTAGCCAGTGCAGTGAGCGAAGGATCGGTGTAATGTGACAGTGGCGAGGCTGGTTTGTTAGCAATCTAGGAGCAGCATTCTGCACTAATTGCAGGCGACGCAGGTCCTTTTTGGGGAGGCCAGCATAAAGGGCATTGCAGTAGTCCAGAAGTGATGTGATAAAGGCGTGAACTAGGGTTGGAAGATCCTCTGGGGGAATCAGATGTTTAATCTTTGCAATGTTCTTCAGATGAAAGTAGGAAGATTTAACTACAGATGAAATTTGGTTTCTGAAACTCAATTCCCTATCGATTAGTACGCCAAGGCTGCGCACAAGGTTGGAGCTATATATGTCCGAATTCCCAATCCTGATTGGTGTTGCTTTAGGATAGAGCTGTTTTGATGGCGAGCGTTGGCTTTGGACAGAAAGGACCTCAGTTTTGTCAGCATTCAGTTTCAACCAGTTATCATTCATCCATGCCTGTAGCTCAGCTAAGCAAGAGTTTATTTTTGGAGTAGGGTCTGTTCCACCAGGTTTGAAGGACAGGTATAGCTGTGTGTCATCGGCGTAGCAGTGGTATGTCAGGCCATGTCGTTGGATAAGTGTACCGAGTGGCAACATGTAGATTGCAAACAGCAGAGGGGATAGGATTGATCCTTGTGGCACTCCGAATTTTAGAGGTGCAGGTTTGGACATTATGGGTCCTAGGGATAATCTCTGTGTTCTGTCAGTCAGGAATGATCTGAACCACTGGAGGACTGATCCACTGATGCCACAGTACTCCTGCAGTCTGTTAAGCAGGATTTCATGGTCAACTGTGTCAAAAGCCGCTCAGAGATCCAACAGGATTAGGATGGAGCATTCCCCTGTCCCTTGTCATGAGCAGATCGTTGCAGACTTGGATGAGGGCTGTTTCACAGCTGTGGTGTTTCTTAAAGCCAGATTGTAGAGGGTCCAGGATGTTGTTTACTGACAGCCTGGTTTCAAGTTGCAGATAGACAGCATTTTCAAGAACTTTACCTAAGAAGGGGAGGTTGGAGACAGGTCTGTAGCTGCTTGTTGCATCTGGATCCATGGAAGGTTTTTTAAGAAGGGGCTTGATGATTCCTTCTTTTAGAGAGGTAGGAAACCTCCCTGCTTGCAGAGAGCAATTTACTATTTTGTGAAATGCTGGACCAAGCAGGTCAGGGCATTTCAGCATATGGTTAGTTGGTCCAGGGTCCAGGTCGCAGGTTGTCTGGCGGAGGTGATGGAGGATGTCTGAGATCTCTTCTTCACTAATACTTTTTAAGTCAGTCCAGGGTGTTAGGTTGTTCTTGCAACTATTTCCAGGAGTTAAAAGTCTTAGGTGCTGTGGACTGAATGAGAGACCGAATAGAGGATATTATCTCTTCTTATTTGTCTTAACACATTATTTCGCTTCCTTAAGGGTATATACTGGTACTAATAAAGGATATACACTAATAAATTATGCTTGTGCAGGCAGCACACATAAAATTTTCCTTGCCTTACGCAAATGGAACAAAACATTACATAATTTGCATAATTTGCATTATACATACAATGCCTACATTGCTTGTGTAACACTAGTACTCCTTAAGTTCTATTCAGCAATATTTAAGATCACCTAACTTTTTTGTTTTTGAGATAATTACAATGGCCTTTTTTATATACAGTGGGTTGCAAAAGTATTCGGCCCCGTTGAAGATTTCCACATTTTGTCATATTACTGCCACAAACATGAATCAATTTTACTGGAACTCCACATGAAAGACCAACACAAAGTGGTGTACACATGAGAAGTGGAACGAAAATTATACATGATTCCAAACATTTTTTACAAATAAATAACTGCAAAGTGGTGTGTGCATAATTATTCGGCCCCCTTTGATCTGAGTGCAGTCAGTTGCCTATAGACATTGCCTGATGAGTGCTAATGACTATATAGAGTGCACCTGTGTGTAATCTAATGTCAGTACAAATACAGCTGCTCTGTGAGGGTCTCAGAGGTTGTCTAAGAGAATATTGGGAGCAACAACACTGTGAAGTCCAAAGAACACACAAGACAGGTCAGGGATGAAGTTATTGAGAAATTTAAAGCAGGCTTAGGCTACAAAAAGATTTCCAAAGCTTTGAACATCCCACGGAGCACTGTACAAGCGATCATTCAGAAATGGAAGGAGTATGGCACAACTGTACACCTACCAAGACAAGGCCATCCACCTAATCTCACAGGCCGAACAAGGAGAGTGCTGATCAGAAAGGCAGTCAAGAGGCCCATGGTGACTCTGGATGAGCTGCAGAGATCTACAGCTCAGGTGGGAGACTCTGTCCATAAGACAACTGTTAAGTCATGCACTGTACAAAGTTGGCCTTTATGGAAGAGTGGCAAGAAGAAAGGCATTGTTAACAGAAAGCATAAGAAGTCCCGTTTGCAGTTGCTACAAGCCATGTGGGGGACACAGCAACCATGTGGAAGAAGGTGCTCTGGTCAGATGAGACCAAAATGGAACTTTTTGGCCAAAATGCAAAACGCTATGTGTTGCAGACAGTGGCGGCTCCAGCTTCAGATTTTTGGGGGGGCTCAAAGGGGGCACGAGGGCTGGCAGCCTGGGCTTGGGGGGGGGGGGGGAATTTGCGGCGCGCGAAGATTTGGGCGTGGTCATGATGTCATGTGGGCGGGGCAAACTGTAATGTAGTTGTACCAGCTAACGTAGTTACATGAAAAAAAAATGAAGTAAACGCACATAATGACAGGTAGCCTTTCACCAGTAAATGCACATAAGAATCAGCTTTTCAGCAGTTAATGCACGTAATGACAGACAGCGTTTCCTCATTAAATGCACATAAGAGACAGCTTTTCACCAGTTAATGCACATAATGACAGACTGCGTTTCTGCAGTAAATGCACATAAAGGGACAGCTTTTCACCAGTTAATGCACGTAATGACAGACTGCGTTTCCGCAGTAAATGCAAATAAGAGCCTGCTTTTCACCAGTTAATGCACGTAATGACAGACAGTTTCCCCATTAAATGCACATAAGAGCCTGCTTTTCACCAGTTAATGCATGTAATGACAGACAGTTTCCCCATTAAATGCACATAAGAGCCTGCTTTTCACCAGTTAATGCATGTAATGACAGACAGTTTCCCCATTAAATGCACATAAGAGACAGCTTTTCACCAGTTAATGCATGTAATGACAGACAGTTTCCCCATTAAATGCACATAAGAGACAGCTTTTCACCAGTTAATTCACATAATGACGGACTGCGTTTCCGCAGTAAATGCACATAAGGGACAGCTTTTCACCAGTTAATGCACATAATGACAGACTGCGTTTCCGCAGTAAATGCACATAAGGGACAACTTTTCACCAGTTCATGCACATAATGACAGACAGCATTTCCCCAGTAAATGCACATAAGAGACAGCTTTTCACCAGTTAATTCACATAATGACAGACTGCGTTTCCGCAGTAAATGCACATAAGGGACAGCTTTTCACCAGTTAATGCACATAATGACAGACTGCGTTTCCGCAGTAAATGCACATAAGAGACAACTTTTCACCAGTTAATGCACATAATGACAGACAGCATTTCCCCAGTAAATGCACATAAGAGACAACTTTTCACCAGTAAATGCACATAATGACAGACAGACAGTGTCCCCAGCATAGGTAGCCAGGTGTATAGATGTCCCCAGTATATGTAGCCAGGCGTATAGCTGTCCCCAGTATATGTAGTCAGGCTGGTGGTGGTGGTGGGCTGGGGGCCCCAGGGCACCTCAAGCCTGACTGGTGGTGGGCTGGAGGCCTCATGCCTGCGTGGCTGGTGGGCTGGGGTCCCAGGGAAGCTCAGGCCTGGCTAGTGGTGGTGGGCTGGGGGCCCCAGGGCAGCTCAGGCCTGGCTGGTGGTGGTGGGGGGCCCCAGGGCAGCTCAGGCCTGGCTGGTGGTCGGATGGGGGGGGCCCCAGGGCAGCTCAGGCCTGGCTGGTGGTGGTCGGATGGGGGGCCCCAAGGAGGGCAGCTCAGGCCTGGTGGGAAGGCCTCAGGCCTGGCTGGTGGTGGTGGGATGGGGGGCCTAGGGCACCTCAGGCCTGGCTGGTGGTGGTGGGATGGGGGGCCCCAGGGAGGGCAGCTCAGGCCTGGTGGGAAGGCCTCAGGCCTGGCTGGTGGTGGTGGGATGGGGGGCCTAGGGCACCTCAGGCCTGGCTGGTGGTGGGATGGGGGGCCCCAGGGAGGGCAGCTCAGGCCTGGTGGGAAGGCCTCAGGCCTGGCTGGTGGGATGGGGGCCCAGGGCACCTCAGGCCTGGCTGGTGGTGGTGGGATGGGGGGCCCCAGGGAGGGCAGCTCAGGCCTGGTGGGAAGGCCTCAGGCCTGGCTGGTGGTGGTGGGATGGGGGGCCTAGGGCACCTCAGGCCTGGCTGGTGGTGGGATGGGGGGCCCCAGGGAGGGCAGCTCAGGCCTGGTGGGAAGGCCTCAGGCCTGGCTGGTGGTGGTGGGATGGGGGGCCCAGGGCACCTCAGGCCTGGCTGCCTGGTGGTGGTGGGATGGGGGGCCCCAGGGAGGGCAGCTCAGGCCTGGTGGGAAGGCCTCAGGCCTGGCTGGTGGTGGTGGGATGTGGGGCCCAGGGCACCTCAGGCCTGGCTGGTGGTGGTGGGATGGGGGGCCCCAGGGAGGGCAGCTCAGGCCTGGTGGGAAGGCCTCAGGCCTGGCTGGTGGTGGTGGGATGGGGGGCCTAGGGCACCTCAGGCCTGGCTGGTGGTGGGATGGGGGGCCCCAGGGAGGGCAGCTCAGGCCTGGTGGGAAGGCCTCAGGCCTGGCTGGTGGTGGTGGGATGGGGGGCCCAGGGCACCTCAGGCCTGGCTGCCTGGTGGTGGTGGGATGGGGGGCCCCAGGGAGGGCAGCTCAGGCCTGGTGGGAAGGCCTCAGGCCTGGCTGGTGGTGGTGGGATGTGGGGCCCAGGGCACCTCAGGCCTGGCTGGTGGTGGGATGGGGGGCCCCAGCCCAGGGAGGGCAGATCAGGCCTGGTGGGGAAGGCCTCAGGCCTGGCTGGTGGTGGTGGGATGGGGGGACCCCAGGGCAGCTGGGGCAGAAAAACAATTTGGAATTGGCAGTTGACGACTGGCTGGCTGGAGAGGACAGCCACCGCCCACCGCACCCACCTTGTCGGAGTTCCGACGGCGACTTCCAAGTCCTGCTGCTGTCCTGTCAGCTCCAGCCTCCTTCAGAGTCCAGCCTGAGCCTCCAGTCCACTCCCGGGCCGTGCCGTGCGCAGCGCTGTCTGACAGTGACACACTGTCCGTCCGACCGTCCATGTGGGTCGGTGCCTGGCCTGGCCTGGGTGGGGGTGTGTGTGTCACACTGGCTGACTGCGTGACTGGCCTGGCTGGCATCCGTGGCGTGCCGCAGAGAGAGTGACGCACGCAGACACTCTCTCTCTCTCACTCAGATGTTGGAGTCGGCGGCAACTGGCTGCGCGGCGGGCGGCGGCAAATGTCACGTGACGCCGGACGCGTCACATTTTATAACGCCGCAGAGTCACCACCACCGTACGTGGTGTACCTCCCCCTGGGGCGGGCCTGAGGCTGAGCAGGGTAGGTGGGTGGGAGTCCGTGTGGTGGGACTGGGACTGCCCGGACTGATGATTCGCTGGGGTGGGTGGTGCCACACAGCCCAAGCCCTCGCCCTCCAGTCCTCCCACCCAGGCAGCCAGGCTCGGCGGCTCCACTGCACTGCATTGCAGACGAGCCGAGGTCGGGTCGGAGCGGACACTTGCGGCGGCGGGGGGGGGGGGGCTTTGAGGGGGGCTAATGAGTTGCCAGCTGGGGCTTAAGCCTGGGTAAGCCCCAGCGTGGCGCCGCCACTGGTTGCAGAAAACGAACACTGCACATAGCTCTGAACGCACCATCCCCACTGTCAAATATGGTGGTGGCAGTATCATGCTCTGGGGGTGTATCTCTTCAGTAAGGACAGGGAAGCTGGTCAGAGTTAATGGGAAGATGGATGGAGCCAAATACAGGGCAAACTTGGAAGAAAACCTCTTGGAGACTGCAAAAGACTTGAGACTGGGGTGGAGGTTCAACTTCCAGCAGGACAATGACCCTAAACATAAAGCCAGGGCAACAATGGAATGGTTTAAAACAAAACATATCTATGTGTTAGAAAGGCCCATTCAAAGTCCAGATCTAAATCCAATTGAGAATCTGTGGCAAGATCTGAAAACTGCTGTTCACAAACGCTGTCCATCTAATCTGACTGAGCTGGAGCTGTTTTGCAATGAAGAATGGGCAAGGATTTCAGTCTCTAGATGTGCAAAGCTGGTAGAGACATACCCTAAAAGACTGGTAGCTGTAATTGCAGCAAAAGGTGGTTCTACAAAGTATTGACCTAGGGGGCAGAATAATTACGCACACCCCACTTTGCAGTTATTGATTTGTAAAAAAATATTTGGAATGATGTATGATTTTCGATCCACTTCTCACATGTACACCACTTTGTGTTGGTCTTTCACGTGGAATTCCAATAAAATTGATGCATGTTTGTGGCAGTAATGTGACAAAATGTGGAAAAGTTCAAGGGGGCTGAATACTTCTGCAACCCACTCTATGTAGATTTTACACCGAGGTTCTCTACAGTTACATATTATATGTCTCCCTGCATACTTTGCTATCACCTAATTGTTTATATATTTGTACCTACAGTGGGGGAAAATAATTATTTGATCCCCTGCTAAATTTGTAAGCTTGCCCACTTACAAATAATTGAACAGCTTGTCATTTTTACTGTAGTTTCATTTTAATGAGGAGAGACAGAATATTAATCAAAAATACAGAAAACACATTCATAAAAGTTATAAACTGACCTGCATGTCACTTTGTGAAATAAATATGTGTTCCCCTACAGCCTAGCCAGAATTCCAACTCCCACAGATAGTTATGTGCTTGTGAGGCACACAGAATACAATCAATCACAGATGCTCCTGACCTCCTGATTGACCATTTTCTGTGTATAAAGTACACCTGTACGCAGAATCAATTTCTTCCATTACAATTTCTCTTCCACCATGGTCAAGATCTGTCAAAGGGCATCCAGGAAAAGATTGTAGATCTGCATAATACTGCAATAGACTTTAAGGCCATTAGCAAGAAGCTTGGTGAGAAGGGGACAACTGTTGGTGAAATTATTTGGAAATAACAGAAATATAAAATGACCATTAATCGCCCTTGGTCTAAAGCTCCATGCAAGATCTTGCATCATGAGGTGAGGATGATCATGTAAATGGTGTGGGATAAGCCCAAAACTACATGGGAGAAGCTTGTTAATGATCTGAAAGGCAGATGAGACCACAGTCAGCAAGAAAACCATTGGTAACATCACTACACCATTATGGCTTGATATCTTTCAACACCTCCAAGGTCCCTATGCTCAAGAAGGCACATGGAAAGGTATGTTTTAAGACCGTAAACATCTAAATGATTCATAGAAGGCTTGGGGGAAAGTGCTGTAGTCATAAGACCAAAATTTAGGTTTGATTGGAGAGAAATACCAACAAGGAACACCATCTCCACAATCAAGCATAGGTTGAAATATTTTTGTTTTGGGACTGTTTGCAGCTGCAGTGACTGTCCAACTGATCAAATTTGGTCTGTCCACAATGAAGCAACAACCTTATTATCGTGGGTGTGCCCCCCTCCCCCCCCCGCGACACTCATATAGCTGGCGGTCATTGCTTCATTGTAATACGCAAGCCCCTTCACCGCGGCAAGGTAATGATCATTAAGGGGAATTGGCACATGTACATGCCTTTTGTTTTGTTGATGCAGCTGCAGTGCTGCCAGAAAAATTAGGCAGGCATGTACACGCACCAGAAAAATTATTATAGCGGCCTTAAAAATTCAGGAATCCGCCTGGAGTCCTGGACCCTGTTGGTGGTGGCGGAGAAGGCAGTCAACCGGCCTGCAGGCAGAGATGCTGTGTGAGGAGAAACTTAGTCTTTTGCAGGCAGTCACACGGAGTGCAGGCAGAGATGCTGTGTGTGGGGACTGACTTAGTCTTCGGGCAGGCCTGAGCATGCTTTGCAGACCAGGCATCCGTGGTCAGATGGACCCTTAACCCAATGCTGTGTGCCAGAGATGTCACCACTTGCCTTTCAACACCACAGTACAGTTTAGGTATCGCCTTTTTTGAGTAAAAAATGCAGCCTGGTATCTTCCACTGCGGTGTGTGGCTTTGCTTTTGTGTTCTGCTTTTCCTCAGGTGGTCATCCTATTGCAGTTTGTGCTTTGTAATTATGTGCCTTCGTAAGGTAGTTGTCCCTACACGGATCTTTGTCTTTCCACGGCTCAATTTTTGGTGGCAGAGAGTACAGATGGCATTGCTCTCATCTGAGGCAGACACACAAAAATGTTTCCACATCACTGAGCCCTGGGGTGATGGCACTTTGGTGGTGGCAGCTGACTGAATATTAAGTGGGGTGCCAGAATCAGAGCAGGAGGAGGAAGATATGTCACGCTTCCGTGCGGAAGCTGAGAAAGATGAGGTGTTCTGTGTTAAATAGTCAACTACGTCTTGACAATATTGGGGATTGATGGCACGTGCCTTCTTCTGAACACTGTACTTTGGTCAAGGGTCGCACGAAATCACAACAGCGCGACCTCGAACAGACCTGCCAGGCAGCCTGCCTCTGGCTCTGCCTTTTGTTTTGTCCATATTGGGGGGGATTAAGTGAAAGGTATGCACTGACTTGACTAATACAATGTGCAGTCACATAGGTGCAGTTAACAGGTATGCACGGAGTGGTATATCACACTGCGTGCACTCACGTAGGTAGGTGGGTGCTCTGAACACAACAGGTAGGTCTATGCAGTGATGGGTATTACAAATGTGCACCTGTCACACACACAGGTACTGCCGTGAACAGGTGCAATGACTGGTGGAATTAACAATGCGTGCGCTCACGTAGGTGCACTGAACAGTGAACAGGTGCAGTGATTGGGATGGGATTACAAATCTGCAGCTGCCTGTCACACACACACACAGGTAGTCACTGAATGTGCTGGGCCTGGCAGTGGCACAGTAGGAATTACACCAAAGACCAGCTGCGACTGACAGGGCTGTATATAATGCAAGTGGGCCACACACAGAAAAAAAATAGATCATAAGAACTAGATTAGCTCTCAAAAGAGCTGTTGAGGGGTGCTTTTTTTTTGCAATAAGAATCAGCAAGGAGCAAGCTAACAAGCCTACAAGAGCCTAACTAAGCTTTTCCTATGAGAGTCTGCAGCAGTTCTCCCTTCTCTAATTACTGCAGGCGCACAAGTGAGTCCAATGCCTGACACTGTCTGCCTTTTATAAGGGAGGGAGTGGCTCCAGGAGGAAGTGTAGCCTGATTGGCTACAATGATTCACTCATCCAGGCACAACTGTTATCCCTACAGCTAAGTTAAAAGCCGAGGTTTTAGTTCACAGAAGAATGCATTCTTATGCTTAGTCACCTATACTGCGCAGAAGTACCCAGGTAAACATAGGTGTCCTAACTCTGGCCCTGTAACATGCATAGTGCAGACATGCAAACACATTCATTGCATCAAACCTATCAATGGATTAGGAGCACACATCCTGACGTCCTCTCCTGGGACAGACGGTGCATCTTACCAATCGTAGTAACAAGAAAAAAATACATATATCCAGGCACATCGCCTCTAGTTAGGACATTAAATAAATTAATCTGTGAATGCATTTGTTTGAACATTTGCATGTGAGAGTGCGAAGGGTTAATAGATTTTTTGCTGTTTTCTAGCCACACCCCCTTCAGCACCCCCCTATCCTTAATAATTTATTTAATGTCCTAACTAGAGGCGATGTGCCTGGATATATGTATTTTTTTTTGATTGGCTACAATGTGCCTGCTGACTGTGATGTAGAGGGTCAAAGTTGACCCTAATGATGCACTATGGGGGTGAATCGAACTTCCGGAAAAGTCCGCGGTTCCTGGCGAACGCGAACCACGGAAGTTGGCTGGGAACCGTTCGGGCCATCTCTACTTACCACTATGCTTGCCAACAAAGGTATTCTCCACCAAGTAGTACCAAGTTATATTTTTTTTTTTGGGTGGAGCAATTAATTACTTCACTAAATAACATGCAGATCAATGTGTGCAAACGGTTTATTTCTTTAATGTGTGCAAACTGTTTATTTCTTTTTTGTAAGTGGGCAGGGCATCAAACAATAATTTCCCTCACTGTAGCAGTTGGTGTTGACAGTATAGATAATACAGTTAATGCAATACATATTTTGTTTTGTATTGAATAGTATGCATCCCTTTAACCTAAAAAAATAAAAATATTTGATCTTGGAGACAACTATAGACTGTTGCAATTGCAATTTGGGAATACCTTTTTTGATAATTATCCTACTTCCTTCTGATTTTACTATTTTTGATAGAATCTTCCCTTATTTTTCTCTTTCTCTGTGTAATTGTAATTACACAGTGTTCCACTCTGTTCCCTCCCCTCCTCTGTTTCATTAAATCAGGAGATTTCTGTAAGGCAATTTCTGTCTCAAAAGATTTTGCAGTCTGGTTCTAATGGAGGATTGACTATTTGGGTAGCAATTTTACTTATAAAAATAAGTTCTGCTTTAAGGCAGGTTTTAAGTTTTTTTGTGTGTGATCATTTGCATTTTCAGTCATTCCTGTGATCGGAGAAAGTCCTTCCGTCGTCAATGTTATTGAAGGAAATCAACTGGTATTGCCATGTCTTCTGCTAGCTGGAAATCCTCTTCCTATGAGGCAGTGGTTCAAGAACAAAGAAGCAGTATGTTGTATTTATTTTATTATAATTTTAGTATTTTCACAACTGTTTCAGTGGAAAATGATTTGTGTTTAGCACCAGTAACTCCAGTGTTGTGCACTCTAGTTATTAATGGATGTTGCAATGAATTAATTATGGAGGTTGCACTGATCTATCGACTGCACAACCATCCGCCCTACCTCTTAGGCCCACTGCCTGGGTGTTACCCCGGACTTTGACCTCTCCTTCAGCCCCCACATCCAAAATGTTACCAGAGCCTTCAACTTTCACCTCTGCAACATGTCCAAGATCTACCCCTTCCTGCCCCTGGACACTACCAAACTTCTCATTATTTCCTGCCTTGACTACGGTACCACCCTACTGTCAGGCCTCCCCTTGAACTGCATTACCCCCCTTCAATCAGTTATTAATGCAGCAGCTAGACTCATCCATTCTTCCCTCTGATATGCTTCAATGTCTCCCTTTAGAAAAGCTCTACATTTACTCCCTACCTGCTTCAGGTTCACTTTTAATATTTCTGTGCCTGGCCTACAAATCTGTGCAAAAGACCTGCCCAACCTACATCTTTGAGCTGCCAACATTCATATACCTGCCTGCCCCCTCTGGTCCTCCAATGACCCCGCCTGACCATCTTTGGCATTTCACACTCCGCATGCATGCCTGCAGGAATTCCTAAAAACCGCCCCCCTCAGACTCACCCCTTCCTTCAACACCTTTGAGTAAGCCCGCAAATTATACCTCTTTAAGATCACCTACCCACTCTACATTACCTTAATTCTCTCAGCCAAACACCTATTTTGCAGCCCTACCTAGTGTGTCTCTTCCCCCTATTCTTCATATTGTAAGCCTTTGGCAGGGTCTCCCCCTCCCCAGTGTGTCCTTGATCTTGTAACCCCATCAATGACAACCTTCACATGGACTAACTTGGACTTGGATTGCTGGGTCTCTGTAAAATCGCATGATTGTGTGATCTTATAGACTGTTTGCATGTATAACCTTGTGCTATGTTGTATAACTGTGTGCTACCTTTCTCTCTGACACCCCTTGTTAACATTGTATATATCCCTATTTATCGTCACTGCGTAATATGTTGGCACTTTATAAATACAATAAATAATAATTATAACATGACATGTACTAGTTGTTGAGCAAATGGATAGAAACACTTTTCATTGTAAAAATTTCCCAAGAGTTGTTTAGAAATCAATTGTTTCTTTTAGCTGGTCTCCAGTCCATATGTCAGCCTACGTACAGATGGAAGCCTTCACCTTGAGAGCGCTCATTTGAAGGATGCCGGGGAATATGAATGCATAGCAACAAATGCTGCTGGTACAAGCAGAAGAGTTACAGCTGTTGATGTCTATGGTAAGTCATTGTAGATGGTTACTCTCATTGGCTGAAAGCATAGAAGAGTAGTAATACACTGAGTAAAAAGATCATTGTACTCCGGTACAGATGTACAGTACATGCATATATATGATTCCACAGATTCACAAAATATATTTCCAAAGGAAGAATGCATGCCTTTGCTTGCACTGTAATGTCAATACGTTTAGCCAGATGTGACAGGCTGCTGCTGACTAGCATTAAAAGGTTACATGGAGATCATGTTTATGTAAATATAAACTTTTCAGTTATTTTAAGTATGCTCTTTGGCTTCTGCTTATTTATATTAGCTCAGCTTTGATTTATATTAGTGTCAGATTTAAATACTTTCTTTTGCTAATAATAAAATCTCAACATTCCTAGAAATGTGTCTATTTAATGATGCACTTAGGAAAAAAAAACAATAAAAAAGAAAAACAATATTGAAAAAGCAATGAACAATTAAATTGAATGTTTACCATTTTAAAAATAAAAAAGTCAGATACTCACCTAAGGAGAGGGGAGGCTCGGTCCTAATGAGCCTTCCCTCTCCTCTCCCGGTGCCCGGTCCCGCGCAGGATCCCCCGTGGCAGTATTCGACCAGTTCGGTCAAATACTGCCACTTCCGCCGCCGAATGGAGCTTTCGGAAGCCTTCGGGTGCACTCGGGCTCCCGAAGACGGGCCGCTCCATACTACGCATGCGCGAGCACCCTCTATGATGCACTCGCACGTGCGTAGTATGGAGCGGCCCGTCTTCGGAAGCCCGAGTGCTCCCGAAGACCTCCGAAGTCCCTGCAGCGGCGGACGCGAACGGGGGAGCCAGCGCAGCACCGAGGGCACCGGGAGAGGAGAGGGAAGGCTCATTAGGACCGAGCCTTCCCCCTCCTTAGGTGAGCATCTGACTTTTTGATTTTTAAAGAGGTACCCACTGGCTTTAAATAAGCAAGCACTAGCAAACGTAAAAATGTTTTCACATGTATTATAAAGAAATTGCTTCCGGATTAATGTGTATGTGTTACTATTTTTGTATGGATGGGGTATGCTATGATATTTTGATATCCACCCTAGGACTGGAATCAGTGCACAGCAAAGTCTGCTATTGAAGAAATAATTTTATTTTAGTTTATTTTCTACTTCACAGCTTTGAAAAAAAGTTAAAATAGTGCTAGTGCTTTCCCCTGGTAACCCTTGCTAATCAATAAGTTTCAGTATTTCAACAAATATCAACTTTTGTCTATTAAAAGGTCACACAGATCCATGGCTAAATAGTGTGAATTTAGTAGATTACTACATGCATATCAAGATATTTGTATGTAGAACAGAGGCGCCAGCAGGATAAAAGTCAATAAAAATTTTAAAAATTGCTTGGAGGAAGTGGTGGGCTTGCCTCCCAAAAGCAGACACGAGATCCTGTCTTCATATAAATCAATACATTTATTATACGGTACCCCAAAAACAGTGCAATGCGTTTCGCAGGCCCAGCCCACTTCACCAGCCAATAAAAGTGGGGACAAAATTTCGGCAATAGCAGGTGTAGCGCCTCAGTGCTGAGGCGCTACACCTGCTATTGCTGAAATTCTGTTTTGTCTCACTTTTATTGCCAGAACTTACCAAAGCATAATTTTTAGCTGCATTTTTAGCTAAGCTCCACCCATCAAAGAAAACTGCCCGAGCTTTTTTCCCTGATGCTGTGCAAAGCATGATGGGATTTCCTATGTTGTTATTCACAATGCCTAGCAATCGGGAGGGGTAATCAGGACACAGGACAGTTGGAACTGTGTCTTATGCTTCCTGTCAACCAAAAAGATGGCTGCCCTCATGAAGTAAAATATTTGCCTGTTCTTTTAAAACAGGGTGGGTAAGAGATTATATTACCTATCTTTTTTAATTAACATAACTAATGTAACTTAATGTATGTTTGTTTAGGCTGAAGTTCCTCTTTAAGTAGCAACTTTATGTTTCTCTCAAAAGGTTTAAAAAGTACACTGACTCTGAGCTCTCCTTTTTGTTACTGGGTAATGTGACCACTTCTTCCATGGGTTCCTCACAAATGAGGTTTCCAATGGATTTCCAGTGGGCCATCTGTGCATAGCTGGGTTTTATCACTGTTCTCCTAACACAAAAGCTAGTTAAGTCACATCTAAACAAAATTAAGGTAAAATACTTGGCCCAGATCTGCAATTGATTATTCATGTTTGCCAGTGAAATTAATCTTGCTGATTAGTACACTGCCTTACCTTATTCTTAACTCTTTTAGTTGAGTCAGTTATATAAGATTTGGGTTTTGAAATTTAAATGGGGCAGAGTAGACCTGTACTTTGGTTGCATTTGGCATGTTTTGTATTCTTACTTTATTGAATTCAATAACTGGCTGTAATAAAATGCTATACAAATGCAAACAGAATGCAGTCTACCCCTTGGTGGACATTAGTTTTAAATTGTAACAGTTGTTTTAACCTGCCCTTGCACTTTCTCACACAAATGAAAGAATACATCTTTTTGTGTTTCTTGCACAATTAAAATGCTTGGGCAAGGCAAAAGCAGATGATAGTGAGGCAAGGCAGACAAAGCTGTGCTAAAAATGGAAATAGGTATGGATTGGCTTTTTGTACAAGTATGTTCAGCCAAAAACTGGCATTCACCAAGCCTAACCTAGTGGGCAAGAAGGCATTTTTCCCCTGAGCCTTTCCTAAAGAAAAAGTTCTGTTTTGGGGCCAAAGTCATATGTTTGTATGGCTACACTGTTACTAATCCAGCTGTAGTTCCCATGTTGCGTCCTCTCTTCTGCTAAGCAGCATCTGCCAAAAACACAACCTTTCCAGCCTAGCCTACCATAGTGATTGGACATCAGTTTGGGAGTGGTGGAGCTGGAAAGGTTATATATTAAGAAAAATGTATCTTAGAGAGGAAGCAAGAGGGGAGCGATTGCCAGGTTAGTGATATTGTGGCCTGGCTTTCCTTATTAGACCCCTCTCAATGTTAAAGCACTTCCAGGGTTACCTCCCCTTGGCCAGAAGTCACAAGTGGCCTCTCAGTCTCTATTAGAAGTTGCAGGTAGTTCCAAGTATCTGCCAGTAGTCATAGGTGGCCTCCAACTGGTCAGCAGTTTTAGATTGCTGCCAATATCAGATAGCAGTCATAGATAATTTCTCTATAATATGAGCCAGCAGTCATGCATGGCTCTTAAAATCTGTTAGTTGTCTTAGGTGATCAGCCATCAGTCATAGATTGCTCCCCATATCTGCCAGCAGACATACGCAGACACAATCTCTATCAAAGGTGATCCCTGCCTCTATCAGTTGTTAGCAAGTTCTACAAAGCAGAGAACATACTGTGGTGTTAATTATAAAGCTGGTGGTTGACATGTTGTTATCAAATTCTGAACACCCAAATTCTCTGGAATAGCACACTGCAGCAACATATCAGTCATGAACAAGCAGACAAGGTCAGTGGGATTTCACTTATTTGCACTTCATGCCACGCTTCATGTGATTCTATACTTCCTCCTTCCAGCTTTGGTACATAACACAAATTCAAACACCCACATCACTCCCTAGTATAATTATAGCCTATGAACAATTTTATGGAGGAACGAATTAATGTGGTGCTATGTCATGGGGATGTGGGAGGAGGTTGGAATGCCCAAAGAAAAGCACACAAACACATACAGTTAAAAATATTGAACCTAAACATTTAGACAAAACTCACTTTTGCTGGTTTTGCTCCCTATATAGAATATTTTTAGCAGGGATACCCAGGTTGAAAACTAACTGTGCATGGCTTAAGTGAATGAAAAGCCTGTTGTCTCCCGGGTGCTCGGGTTCGGCATGTAGCAGAAAGAACTGACAGATTATTGGGTGGGGCTGGGGAAGACTCGGCTGTCATGGTACACATTGGCACCAATGACAAAGTTAGTGGGAGATGGAAGGTCCTCAAAAATGATTTTCAGGTACTTGGAGATAAACTTAAAGCAAGGACCTCCAAGGTGGTGTTTTCTGAAATACTGCCAGTGCCACGTGCTACACCTGAGAGACAGAGGGAGCTTATGGAGTTAAATAAGTGGCTGAGAAATTGGTGTAGGAAGGAGGGGTTTGGGTTCCTGGAGAACTGGTCAGACTTTGCAGTCGAGGTTCTACAACAGGGAGGGGCTGCACCTTAATGGGGAGGGTGCAGCTGCATTGGGGGAGAAGATGGCTAAATGGTTGGAGGAGATTTCAAACTAGGATCTGGGGGGAGGCGGGAGGGTAAAGTATTAATATGTAGACAAAATAAGGTAAAAAGACAGTGGGAGCCTAACATTATGGGGGGTGGAGAGGGGGGTGGGGACAGTGTAAAGAGTAAGGAGGTTGGTAAAACTTCAAGTAGCCCATTCCATGTAAACAAAATTGGAAAATGTGGAGGTAAAAATATAGTTCATTCTGATTGACAAATGCTATGACATTGTGGGAATAACCGAGACATGGATGGATGAAAGCCATGACTGGATAGCAAATTTAGAGGGATACAATGCGTTTAGGAAGGATAGAACAGGGAAAAAAGGTGGAGGGGTTCGTCTCTTTGTTAAGAACTCTTTTACAGCTGCCCTGAACGATGAGATGGAGGAAGATTGGGTAAATATTCATGGTGGAAATAAAGGTTGCCAATTGCTTATTGGGGTATGCTACAGGCCACCTCATATTCATGAAGCTGCAGAACTGCAATTACTACAGCAGATTGAAAAAGCGGCAAGTAAAAATGCGGTCATAGTTATGGGTGACTTCAACTTTCCGGACATGGGGCTTGATTCACAAAAGAGTGCTAACTGTTAGCACGGCCGTTTTCGCGCGAAGTTTCGCATTGCGCGCGATCGCAAATTTTCACGCAAAACGATAACGTTTTTGTGCGCAAACACGAATTTTCATACGAAAACGATATTGATTCTTTTGTGAATCAAGCCCATTGACTGTAGTATTGAGGCTACCCATTATGGTAAAAGCAGCAGATTTCTGGCATCACTACAGGACAATTACTTGACTCAAATGATAACAGAACCAACTAGGGGGGATGCGTTACTGGATCTGATCATTTCTAATAGACCATGTTATAAACTGTTCTTATCACCTTGCTTCGACACCATCGTCTCACAGACTGTGAGATCACTTGACTCTCCACACAGCAAACAGGAAATAGACTTTCTCAGGCTTCTCCAATGTTTACGTTATTTATTCAGGAAGTAGGAATACAGATAGATACATTCATCTCCTGGCCAAGCAGACTTCCATGTTGCGTTACAGCTGCTTGAGTATCTTCCTACTGAAGATACCCAGGTCTTCTTGTATCTACTCTATGTTACAGCTAGACTACCTATGTACAGCATACATTATATCAGATTACAGAAAGGAATAACATGCTTAGAGGTCCAAGTCGGCCTTGCGAGCTAGTGCAGAAGGAAGAAGCAGAAGTGCGTTCTCCATTGCTCGCTCCAGATTTAATACCGACTAGGAAAGAGTTAAATATGACATCATCTTCGCCACCCCCTATATCAGTCTATTGGTGGACCCACTCATGGTGTCATCATACCCGCCTACTCGATTAATAATCAATGAGGCACTTGACCCAGATGCAGGCATGTGGATGTTGTTTACTGTTCCTGTCCTGTAAGTGGAGGTCAGAGTAAACCGATGGCCTTCTCTTAGGAACATGTTCTCAGTATCTGCGTGTATCTTCTGCTACACGCAGACCCTGAGATGCCTCTGCCTGCATCACCAAACCTCTATCTATTTTAAAGGCATACACTGCGGACAAGCCTTTTACATAAAACTCAGGCCAAGTAACTGAGGCCTACTTAAATTATAACAATCCCCCCTAAAACGGCTTGACCTGCAGATCCCAGCGTCTGAACCTCCCAGTACCTGGTTTCTTTCTTGTATGTTTCACTTTTCGATGTTCGTGCTCACACAACTTCTCTGCTCTAGGCGGTTACCCCTGGAAGAGAGAGAGCAAGACCTCTTGGTCTTCCTGTAACCAGGCTCTCTGGGGAGGCCCTACTTCTAAATCCCTCAATACCACATGCTCAGCATTTGCGTCACTTGCGTATCACTCACAAACTTGCATGACCACAGAAAAGTGAAACTCGTTTGTTTGTTACAAAACGGAGCAGTGCCAGGTGCCTTCTAAAAGAGCGCCTTTATACAATCAGCCCCATCATAGGTACTACTAAACCTATACCCGTAACCCTGTATATCCCTTAATTTAAACTATTGGTTCAGGAGATTGTTTATGAGGCACCAATCCCTGGACCGGTTAATTTATTTTACGTAATTTTAACCCGCAACCTCACCTGGATAATGATGCCTAAAGTTGTCATCCCCATCCAGACGACCAGTGGGTGTAGAAAGAACTTTGGAACTGCAGATGCCCCGTCCGAGTGTCCCTGGAACATCACCGGAACCTTTGTCCACCAGGGCAGACTGGAACTCACCTGCTCATTTTTGTGTTCTACCTCGTTAAGATCACCTGTATCATGGTGAAATCTTACCTCTAACTTTGTGTACTGTTTGTTTAACCTTTGTAACAAAATGTGGTCGTCTTGGATCAAACCCTGTACCCCTTTGTCCCATGCCGTGTTCTCTTTCAGGACGGGAACTACCCGTGAAACTTTGACCTTTAGAGTTCTCTTAACAATTTGAGAAACAACGTCATCCAGCCTGGATGACAGGATCCATATGGGATCTCCACTCACACAATATGTTCCCCTTGGAAAATCCCCCTTATCGGAACAATTATGAGAATATACCTTGAATGTATCATTAGACCTTATGTTAAAAAACCAAACCTTTCCTTCAGCCACCGGAACTATCGGTTGGGCTTCAGGGTGGATCTTTTGAATGGTAGCCTCGCATTCTGCGTTATTGAGCCTGCAGGCTTCTTCACTAAATTTGGCTTGCCCCGGCCAACGCAGATACTTCTGCAAGAATTGCCCGCATGAGGACAACTCTACTTGCTTCACCTCCCCGTCTAGCACCAAAAAAGGTTGACCTCTCAGGTCCTGGTGTAAGACACGGGTTGAGGTGGGAACTAAGGAAGTAGCGGTGCCTAAAGGAATGTTGCACCGTTTCCATTTGTTCACCCAACCATCTCGAAGCTGCCATGCAAAAGATCCTTCTCCAGAAAAATTAATATACCTCCCCTTGTCCAATCTCTCGCTGACAAAATATGTCCCCAGCTGTCCTGATTGGACCTCTTCCCCCCTTACATCCTGAGGCACAATATGTACCTGAGGTCAGGAAGACTGTACTCTCTGCAATCTTTTGATTAAGAGTACCTCTTCACTTACCCAACTATCAGGAGGATAAGCTGCTGCATATGGACTGTGTAATATCGTCCCCGGTTGTGACCCGTGTGGTGTGAATGGGGTTCCCTGTGTGGGCTTTCCCTCCCCCGGGACCACTCTCCCCACCCTCTTTGTCACCTGGACATGTGGCTTGATCTCGATTTTTACTTCTTGTTTCGAGAACCACCCACCCTTGGCTTTCCAGCCTTTACGTGTGTATAGTTGTTTCAGAGGCACTCTCTGTTGGTAGCTCCAGAGTGTGATGTTGTCCCTTGCGTCTCTCTGGTAAGAGAATTGACGCCCCCTGCTCGTTCCTCTCCAATCTGGAACCATCTCACTCTGCATAACCAAGACAAGGTACCCCTGAATCACACACTCCACCTTTTGCATGTACCCATTGTACTGCAATGTACCTTTTAACAAACCTTTGGATCGGTGCATCGATTCTGGGAGTGTGGCATTCAATAGCAGATTTACCCTGCCATTAAATTCCCACTGCCCGCACACTTGACCCTTCAGACCTTTCACCCACCTTGTGCCATGAAATTTGCTTTCTCCTGGCACCAGTGCTCTTTTCCTCCGTCCCTGCATGGTCCATCTGTGCCAAGCGGAGGGAGGTGTGAAAGGATTAGTACCTTTGTCACCAAACATTAACATGCTTGGGCCTTGCATTCTCATTAACCCCTTATTATACATGAGAATGTCCTCTCTTCGTTCTCCTAGGACGAAATGGCAACCTAGGATCACCATCAGCACGGTACTCCTCATTATAAAAGCACCACCTTGGGAAAGAAAAACATTAGCAATTTGCACTATGCTTTGCTCAGACAGTTTTTTTAGTCTCTTTCCGATCTCCGAAATCTCGTGTTTTAGTCTCTTTCCGATTTCAGGAATCTCGTGTTTTAGTCTCTTTCCAATTTCAGGAATCTCGTGTTCCTCCAAGCTTAGATTGGCATCTGGAACCTTTCGCTTATCCGACTGACATCTCCAGCTTTGCTGCCAGCACGGCCTCTGTCTCAAATCCATATTGCCAAACACCTGAAATCGAAATACAAACAAATCAATTCTTATTAATGATTTGGGATTCGCCCTGCGGCTTGTACTCTTTACACTTTAAATTGATCAATATATACCGTAATTGATCTCGTTGCTTTATGGTTCTCATGAACTCTGTTTACTCTTATTGGTAGATTGGAGTTAAACTTCACCCCCCCTACCTCAGTACTATCCTCAGTACTTACCTGTTTACAATATGCTCCCGCGGACTTCACCTATGCAAGCTCGCTTCACCTTTGGAAGCTCTCACCCCATTGCAGCTCACTCCACATCCCCCCTTATCTGTCCATGCGCGGCCGTCGCATGCACAGATTACGGATGCCACACCTGATGCTGCTTTGCAGGTGAGCCTGCAATGCTCTTACTCATTATCGCATTTACTTATCTAGAACTTCATCGCGATACCAGCTCTGCTAGAAGTTCTGTGTGTTGTACCCTCTGATCCATGTTTGCCGTGCCACTACCCCCAGACTTCACAAAAAAAAACGGCTGCCTCCCTGTAGGAAGGAGCACTTTACACTTAAACTACACAGGGTGCAGGGCTAAGCATACCAGCGTCACATGCCTGTATGCAGATCCCTGAATGCCCACATGGAAGGTAGTCACATGGCAAACAGCGTACTGATACACTGTCACTCTGTAAACGGCAATTCTATCATCTGTATAATTGCCCCATGAACTGCTGTCAGTCCTTGTTCTTTGTGCTATAATTGATAGGAGCTGGAAAAAACATATTTGACCAATCAGTGGACGAAAAAAAAACGCACACAAAAACAGCTCCAGCCCAGCATAGACCTCTCAGTCCAGCTCTGGCCCTGTTCACGACAAAACCGGAAAAAACGTTACCGCTCTGCAGAAGCGGCGACGGAAACCCGAATTGGTCAACTCCCTTTTTTCCAACTCCGGCACCCCCCTGATGCACTGTCCCCCCCTATACTCTATTGGGAACTCATGCTGCACCACCCATTAAGGTGCCCCACTTACAGGAATAATCCCATAAGCAACACAGTACAGACCCATTTCTGATCTGTACTGCTACGTGTGTCCCTGCACCCAGCTGGGAAACACTTCCTATTCTGGCATTCCTTTCCATGGACCCAGGGAAAATCTCTGGGGAAATACTTTGAGAACCGAGACACACAGGAGAATGTCTCTGTATTTCTACCCCCCTCCCTTTCAGCTGCTCTGCCCGGAGCCGCGAGCACAGCCTGACGTGACGTGGATCCCCCAGCCCCTCCTCCCCCCCTGCCATGGCGTGTGGGGGCCATGACTCTCGGGGGCGGGCTCTCTCCACTGCCGCCATTTTGAGTCCTGGACTGCCAGCTAAGATGGCTGCTCCCATAACAGCCTCTCGTTCCTATACCTTAGGAAAGAAAGCAAACTCAAATAGAACATACATTTTTTATGCATAGTTACACACAGCATCTATCCACAGTGCACAAAAATCAGCCTCAGCATTCCTTCACGTCTCAGCCGTAATCCGAACTGCAATCAGACATACGGATCCCCAGAGACGTAGGAATCTTTCTCACTCTATCACAGACATAACTAAGAACCGCCCGAGCGAGCTATACGACTCCAAACCACTGTAACTGTTTTAACTGTTAACATCCCAGCTCGAACTTCAACACAATACAGACATTGAAAAAACATGTTAGCAGCAGCACCGACTGGAAATGCGAGAAACGTGCAGAACATCTCACAAACAGAAAGACACTCGCTTTCCTCCTCTCTCCCTCTATCCCCTCTCTCCACAACTCATCTGCAGCTTATCTCAGCCATAACTCAGAACTATTACAGCGCTATTACTGAGACGAACAACAGACGAGCTGGCTGAACAACATAACAGATGCAGATATTTACAAGCATGTTAGCAACTCTGACTGGAAACGCGCGGAGGAAAGACAAACAAAAACCTCACCCATTATCTCAGCTGTCCCTCTGCGAACTTCCACAGCTACCCAGAGACAAGGGCTGTCCACCCAGCTCCCCGAGAAAAACTTACTTCTAAGTTTTACAACTGTTCTCTCCTGTCTACTCTGCTACCTCTCCCCCCTGTCCACCACTAACACTGTTGGTTTCCCTCTGCCGCGGGCCCCCCCCCCCCCCCTTATCTATCATCCTGCCCAGTCTCTGGACAGGGAGAGAAAAACAAAACAAAACCCAGAGAGAGAGAAAACAAAACATCTGCCACCCAGGAACATCGAATCCTAAGAAACAATCGAAGCGCATAAACTCTGAAAACACGTTCTGTATTCACATCGGAGCTGCACCTCTCCTCACCCCTCCCCGCAGCCTCCACTCTGCAATTAACACAGAATGTACACATTAACACAGATAACGCCATATAACAACGTAAAACATACTTGCCTGAGCAGAAGACTTTGTAAGCCTGCGAATTCGACCAGCTTTTGGCAACTTTCCACGACACTGAGTGGATCTCTGGAACTACTGAGCGGCAGCTCTGTGTACCCACACTGGCTCAGCGGATCAATCTCCAGCGGCAGCTGCCAGCCGGCCTCGGAGCCTTCCAGTCACCTGTGATCCGGTTTAGGCTGTGACTGATGTGCACTGTCAGTCAAAGTTTAACATCCACGAGTGTCGCCGCTGGTTTCCCCGAATTGCAGCCCGTGCCCGTGTGTGCTCGGCTCCCACACACTACTCACACCAGCTTATCAGTCTCAGCTTGATAAGCTTTACAGTCCGTGTCCGTCTATTCCGCTTGTTTTGCTGTGGAATATCTTAAAACCATTCTCCTTCGGCCCCGGCCCCGTCTGCCTGTTTTGCTAGGCAGGGAAGGATTTCAGGCACCACTGTTATAAACTGTTCTTATCACCTTGCTTCGACACCATCGTCTCACAGACTGTGAGATCACTTGACTCTCCACACAGCAAACAGGAAATACACTTTCTCAGGCTTCTCCAATGTTTACGTTATTTATTCAGGAAACAGGAATACAGATAGATACATTCATCTCCTGGCCAAGCAGACTTCCATGTTGCGTTACAGCTGCTTGAGTATCTTCCTGCTGAAGATACCCAGGTCTTCTTGTATCTACTCTATGTTACAGCTAGACTACCTATGTACAGCATACATTATATCAGATTACAGAAAGGAATAACATGCTTAGAGGTCCAAGTCGGCCTTGCGAGCTAGTGCAGAAGGAAGAAGCAGAAGTGCGTTCTCCATTGCTCGCTCCAGATTTAATACCGACTAGGAAAGAGTTAAATATGACATCATCTTCGCCACCCCCTATATCAGTCTATTGGTGGACCCACTCATGGTGTCATCATACCCGCCTACTCGATTAATAATCAATGAGGCACTTGACCCAGATGCAGGCATGTGGATGTTTAGTAAATATGGCCAATGTTTACTGTTCCTGTCCTGTAAGTGGAGGTCAGAGTAAACCGATGGCCTTCTCTTAGGAACATGTTCTCAGTATCTGCGTGTATCTTCTGCTACACGCAGACCCTGAGATGCCTCTGCCTGCATCACCAAACCTCTATCTATTTTAAAGGCATACACTGCGGACAAGCCTTTTACATAAAACTCAGGCCAAGTAACTGAGGCCTACTTAAATTATAACAGACCAGATAATGTATCAAATGTGCAGGTTCAAGAACATTTGGGAAATAGTGATCACAACATGATAATCTGGTGACTGATAGGCCGCGGGGCAGCGGGACCACTAAAACTATGAATTTTAGAAAAGCAAACTTCAATCAACTCAGGCAGGCACTAAGTTTGGTGAACTGGGATAATGTACTACAAGGGGAGGACACTGAAGGGAAATAGCAAGCTTTTAAGATTATTCTCAATCTATATTGTAGTATGTATATCCCATATGGGAACAAAATGTCTAGGAATAAAAAAAAGGCCACTATGGATGAATAGAAAGGTTAGAGATAAAATGAAGGGGAAAAAGAATGCCTATAGGATCCTAAAACAGGAGGGGACCAGGGCTGCATTAAGCAATTATAAGGAGTGCAATACAAGTTGTAAAAAATAAATTAGGCTGGCAAAGATTGAAGCTGAAAATCAAATCACTAGGGATATCAAATCTAACCCAAAGAAGTTTTACAAGTGCATCAACTCTAAAAAGAAAATGTTGATCCAGGGATTTTATCTGATTGCCATCTGGAGTCGGGAAGGAATTTTTTCCCTCTTGGGGCTAATTGGACCATGCCTTGTAAGGGTTTTTCACCTGCTCCCTCATATATCAGCAGGGATATATGAGGGAGCAGGCTGGTGTTGTACTTTGTTCTCTGGTTGAACTCGATGGACGTATGTCTTTTTTTAACCCAAGTAACTATGTAGCTATGTAATCACAGATGAGGATGTCATGAGCAAGAAGTAGTTAGTGACGTTATAGTGACACAGAAAAATGTAGAAGTGAGAAGCCAAACTGTTAGAAGCTAATTACACAGGAAAATTCAGCTGACAGGAAATTGAGTAAATAAATAATGGTTAAGCAAAACACAATCAAGAGATAGAAAAGTGAGAAGCAATGTTAGGGTGAGAACAGTAATATAAAAATACAGTACTAAGAACCACAAGTTTTAAATTTACTTAATATAATTATGTAAACTCTTAAGTTTATAAAGTGTCATCACATTCCATACCAAGTGGTAAAGCAACTTGGTGTGACAGTTGCACATATTATAGTATGTGCCCACTGACTGTTTTGTTGTTATTTTGGAAAATCTCTTACTTTGAGCTTCCAGCATTTTTTGGACTGAAAACAGAGAAAGCAGCTGAATGGAGTGCTCAACATAAGGCTTAATTTGTTTAGTTTGGATCCAGCTTGCACTGTGAAAGCAGCTCCATTAGACACAATATTATTTTTAAGCATGAACACCATTATGAAATATGCAAAGGCATTTATAAGAAATGTAATATCTGTAATAAAAATGAATTGCAGTCATGTGTATAAGCTAAGCTCATTAATAGGAGTTGATGTTTGAAGCGCAAGAAGCTTACACAGGCATAGATAATCCATTGTATCCAACAAAGTTGTTCTTGGACTATAAATTAAGGTTTGAGTACAACCACACACACACACGCACACACACACACACACACACACACACACACACACACACGCACGCACGCATGCACGAACGCACGCACGCACACACATACATACATGTTAGTGGAGCAATACTACAGTATGTACTCTAGAAAGAATTTACTAGTTTTTTTAACCACTGGAGTACAAGCAGTCTCTGGCCCCTTAAGGACCAGAGACAGCTGGTACCAAAGAATAGAGCTGGTCATGCCTCTCCCCCATCGCCATAGGCCCCTCTCTCTGCTGTCGCTATGATAGCAGAGCTGTATGGTGCGGTCAGGAGCCACTTTCATTGGCTCCTGATGCTGTCCATCATTGTAAGCCAATGGGATTGCCTTACATTGATGACAGGATCAGGAGTCAATGAAACCGGCTCACACAGCTCTGCCTTCATACAGATGGCAGGGCAAGTGATGTGTAGCTGGGAGAGAGTGACGCAATTGGCGGTAGCGGTGGGAGCGTGCGGCGGGGTGATTAAAATCTTTGCCCTGGCAGGTATAACAGGATGAAAACAGGACATTGATTTCAACAGGGAATGTAAATAATTGTGGCCAGCAACTCACTCCCTGTTATGGAAGTAAACATTGTATGTCTGCACTTTTCTGCAGAAGGGGACCCTCTGTGGCCCTGAAATTGTCAAACAATTCTCAAACTCGTGTTGACATATGATGCAATAAACGGAACACTGCACTGTGACAACAGGTGTGCTGACCGAACTTTACTGCTACTGTTCTGGAAGTAGGACCATTCCATTCACCACAGATAGGGTAGGCTTCACATAGGCTGAAGTTGAGGTGCATATTCTCTGAAGCCTCCAAGCACTCCCAATATGTAGTGTCACTCGTGATCATAATGGACTACAGTGCAGTGTGTGGGATAGTAAACTAGGTCTAGAGTAATGGATAAGTATAAACCTTCATGCATCTATTATGATCTCAAAAAAAGTATAGTCCTCTTATTACAAAATAAACTATATAAATTACATTTAAAGAGGAACTTCAGTGAAAATAATGTAATAAGAAAGTGCTTCATTTTTACAATGTAGATCAATAGCAGGAGGCACCCTTGTTGTTTTGTTTGCAATTAAGCGTACATATAATAGATAAGGTATATGGTGGTTCTCCTACCTTAGGAATAGACACTCCACTCGGTAGAATAGATGAAATTGTTTATTGGTGGTGAGCACTTAGGACTGAGCACTTAGGACAACGCGTTTCGCGGCATGGACCGCTTCATCAGGTCAGTATAGTGCTTTAAAAAGAGAATTGATGATAATGGACGCCTCAGTAAACAAAACAACAAGGGCGCCTCCTGCTATTGATCTACCTTGAGTTTAACATCCCACAATAGTGGGTGTGTTATTTTTGCCACAAATTGTGACAAAATAAGTTTTTTTCGAAGGAGCTGCGACCATCCATCCTAAAGACCGAGTGGGGACGGGCTTTCCCCACATGCGTATCTGAGTGGTTGCCTCTTCAAGCAACCCACACTTGTGAGTAGCATTATTTGTGTATTACACCCAGTTTGCAAAGATAATACACTATAGGGGCTCCCGGTGTCTCTGTGGTTTTTTCTTCTCTCCACATAGCAAGTTCATTTTTACAATAATTATGTATAAATGATTTAGTCAGTGTTTGCCCTTTGTAAAAACTTTTAAATCCCTGATTTACATTCTGACATTTATTACATGGTGACATTTTTACTGTTGGCAGGTTATGTAGCTGCTGCATGTTTTTTTGGCAGTTGGAAACAGCTGTAAACAGCTATTTCCCACAAGGCAGCAAGATTCACAGACAGGAAACTGCCAGGAGTACGTACTCAAGAGTTTCTTGTGGGAGGGGTTTCACCACAATATCAGTCATACAGCGCCCCCTGATGGTCTGTTTGTGAAAAGGAATAGATTTCTCATGTAAAAGGGGGTATCAGCTACTGATTGGGATAAAGTTCAATTCTTGGTCGGAGCTTCTCTTTAAGTAAATCTAATGTGAACCAAAGGCAAGCATGTTCGTATTGCACATGCTTGGGCATGTGCAGTATGGCTGTACCATCTTTGGAAATACTCAGGGCCACAAATACTTCCAAAAGCTTTACCTTTGAACTTTACATGGGGATGGCACTGGAATGGGACAGTTGATGGACCAGGAAAGCCCTTTGCTATCCAGAGCCTTTCATCATTATAGGTAAGTATCTAAAACATTTTTTTCTTCGCATGAGGTTTACTTTAAGTATGAAAAAGAAGTCATTCAGTTCTATAAG
The DNA here is from genome assembly GCF_040937935.1 of Hyperolius riggenbachi. Lineage (NCBI taxonomy): Eukaryota > Metazoa > Chordata > Amphibia > Anura > Hyperoliidae > Hyperolius > Hyperolius riggenbachi. Next base: position 161,991,556 of record NC_090651.1, read on the forward strand.
GTCTTAATACGGTCTTAATCTTCTGTAAGACTGTGCAGAGTACAATACAGATAACAGTGGATACCACAAAAATGTGTGTGTGTGTGTGTGTGTGTGTGTGTGTGTGTGTGTGTGTGTGTGTGTGTGTGTGTGTGTGTGTGTGTGTGTGTGTGTGTGTGTGTGTGTGTGTGTGTGTATTTGTATACATATATGTGTTTGTGTACTTGTGAGCTTACAGTCTACCTCTCCAAAGTGAATCAAAGAAAATTGTCTTTTGATATTTTAATGGTGGGACTCTATAATGTTTTCAATTGGGAAGGTGAAGCCTTATCATTAAAACTATGTCAACTTAAACCACAAGAGGATGTTTCAACTATAAAAAGGAGCCACAGTCCTGGCTGCAGGCCTCTAGTGAAGCAGGGATCAGGTGCAAAACAGTATTTTGGGGGGTTTCTATAGGCATTAAATATATTAAACTGTGAATATATATCCAACACTGAAACAGGACTCTGGATGGAACACTAGCATCTATGCAGATTTGGCATCAAGACAATGAGAAATATCCTTGAAGGATTTTTTTAGGAATGTTGGCCTTCAATACTGTAGAAGAATAATGATTCTAAACTTTTCCCTCCTTAATAAGTTCTTTAGGTAAAACTACAGCAAAGACTATCACCAGAATGAGATATCGCCATTTTTCACAACATACTTTCTGAACTTTACTCAGGAGTACAATTCATTTGCCATACTTCATTTCTACAGTTCCTTCATCTTTTTGTTGATAGTTTTTTTTATTTTTCAATATTTACATTGAAGGTATTTTGAAGATATTATTTGCTAGGGTGCTTGAAGTCTATGCTCTATTCTCATGATTTCTGCTCATTTCATATCTATTGGCAATGTACAGTGGTGTGAAAAACTATTTGCCCCCTTCCTGATTTCTTATTCTTTTGCATGTTTGTCACACTTAAATGTGTCTGCTCATCAAAAACCGTTAACTATTAGTCAAAGATAACATAATTGACCACAAAATGCAGTTTTAAATTATGTTTTTTATTATTTAGTGAGAAAAAAAACCTCCAAATCTACATGGCCCTGTGTGAAAAAGTGATTGCCCCCCTTGTTAAAAAATAACTTAACTGTGGTTTATCACACCTGAGTTCAATTTCTGTAGTAACCCCCAGGCCGGATTACTGCCACACCTGTTTTAATCAAGAAATCACTTAAATAGGAGCTATCTGACACAGATAAGTAGACCAAAAGCACCTCAAAAGCTAGACATCATGCCAAGATCCAAAGAAATTCAGGAACAAATGAGAACAAAGTATTGTAATTGAGATCTATCAGTCTGGTAAAGGTTATAAAGCCATTTCTAAAGCTTTGGGACTCCCTTGAACTACAGTGAGAGCCATTATCCACAAATGGCAAAAACATGGAACAGTGATGAACCTTCCCAGGAGTGGCTGGCCGACCAAAATTACCCCAAGAGCGCAGAGAAAACTCATCCAAGAGGCCACAAAAGACCCCAGGACAGCATCTAAAGAACTGCAGGCCTCACTTGCCTCAATTAAGGTCATTGTTCATGACTCCACCATAAGAAAGAGACTGGGCAAAAACAGTCTGCATGGCAGATATCCAAGGCGCAAACCACTTTTAAGCAAAAAGAACATTAAGGCTCGTCTCAATTTTGCTAAAAAAAACATCTCAATGATTGGCAAGACTTTTGGGAAAATACGTTGTGGACCGACGAGACAAAAGTTGAACTTTTTGGAAGGTGCGTGTCCCGTTACATCTGGCGTAGAAGTAACACAGCATTTCAGCAAAAGAACATCATACTAACAAGAAAATATGGTGGTGGTAGTGTGATGGTCTGGGGTTGTTTTGCTGCTTCAGGACCTGGAAGGCTTGCTGTGATAGATGGAACCATGAATTCTACTGTCTACCAAAAAATCCTGAAGGAGAATGTCCGGCCATCTGTTCGTCAACTCAAGCTGAAGCGATCTTGGGTGCTGCAGCAGGACAATGACCCAAAACACACCAGCAAATGCACCTCTGAATGGCTGAAGAAAAACAAAATGAAGACTTTGGAGTGGCCTAGTCAAAGTCCTGACCTGAATCCTATTGAGATGTTGTGGCATGACCTTAAAAAGGCGATTCATGCTAGAAAACCCTCAAATAAAGCTTAATTACAACAATTCTGCAAAGATGAGTGGGCCAAAATTCCTCCAGAGCGCTGTAAAAGACTCGTTGCAAGTTATCACAAATGCTTGATTGCAGTTATTGCTGCTAAGGGTGGCCCAACCAGTTATTAGGTTCAGGGGGCAATTTCTTTTTCACACAGGGCCATGTAGGTTTTGAGTTACTTTTCTCACTAAATAATAAAAACCATCATTTAAAACTGCATTTTGTGTTCAATTATGTTATCTTTGACTAATAGTTAACGGTTTTTGATGAGCAGAAACATTTAAGTGTGACAAACATGCAAAAGAAAAAGAAATCAGGAAGGGGGCAAATAGTTTTTCACACCACTGTATGTGTGTTACCAATAGTTTTTTTACTCTTAAATATTGATTTTTTTTTCAACTTGCACTGATGGAGTTAATGTCAACAAGAGAGTACATTTTCAGTTAAACCTTTAGTATTTTTATAAGGAGCAGTTCAACTAAAACAAGCATGAAAGTGAAAAACAACTGTCCTAATGAACAAGTAAGGACACCAAGCACCATTTCTGCCATGAAAAAATGATTTTAGCAGAAAGTTTTGAATCAGGATGATATAAATTATTGGCCAACTTAAAAGAAAGACAGTAAGCTATCCACCAATAACCCCACCTCAGAGTCAGTCTGCAGGAACAGACTCTAGAGTAGGCTTATTGGCTGAAAGCTTACTCTTTTTCTTTTATGTTAGCCAAAAAATGGTATCACCCTGATTCAAAACTTCATGCTGATGGCTACCATATCATACTGCAACTAAAAATGTATTTTATAAATGTGGAAAACATTTACAAAATTATAAAAGTAAATGCAAATCTACCAATTGTAGTCTCGCATAGTTTGCAATAAATGCATTTTTTACATATAACTTCCCCTAAAGTACATTAATGATTACAATTTCTAAGTCATAATAAAAATTCACATGCTGAGAAAACTAATTATAAAACTCCTACACATTCATATACATGTTTTTATCTTCATTTGACTGTAGATTACCTTTGTAACTTTGAGCCCAATTCTTTAACTTTTTGATGATAGCAGCTTTCTTTAATGCTTTTTAATTATTTCAGTTGTTCCAGTTATTCAACATGGACCACAGATTTTCAGCACAATTGAAGGAAATGCAATATCTTTGCCATGCAAAGCCAATGGAGTTCCTGCTCCAGTCATTTCCTGGAAAAAGGTTGTCATTCTTATTGTTGTTATTATTATTATTATTATTAGTAGTAGTAGTAGTATTCATGATGGTATTAATAGCATTCATAACACAAACAGTTGTGAGATTTTTAGAGTAATTTCCACTGACGTGTGCCAGAAACGGAATAGTAAAAAGTGTTCAGCACAGCGGTAACAAAGCAGTATAAGAGAGAAAGACATGCCTGTAAAAGCTAACAATATGCAAGGATAATGAGAAGCCATACGAGTTAAAGAGGAACTGTAATAACACATAGCAGAATGTAATTAATTATTCAGGATTCTCATTTTTACATTAACTAACCTGGTTTCACCGTCTTAAATACTTCTTTTAGTTAAATGTTACTCCGTATTAGCATATAACTGATACTTTTCAGACTAGTACCCATGTGTTGGAATAAGACAATGGTGTGTCATGGCCAGTCAGCTCCTTTGTAGCAATCAAAGCGCAATTCAAAAAGACCAAAGGTTTGGTCGAAATCACCAAAAAATAGTAACTCTTTCAGTACAATATAGCTCTTTATTTAGAAAAGTAAACAACAAGAGGTTGCATTTTTTTATTACTATGTAATGCCAAAAATAGCTAAAAAAAACCCCAAAAACCTTGTGCAGTACATTTGATAATTAATACTAACATATTGGTAAAGAACACATTGGCCTCAATTCACTAAGATCATGCTGGAGATAATAAGGCAAGAGAAAACTTACCTCCACATAAGAGAGAGTTATCTTATCTCTTTATTCCTTAAGTTACCTCCTCTGTAGTTAAGTTACCTCCTCTGTAGTTATTTTACCTCCTCTGTAGTTAATTTACCTCCTCTGTAGATATTTTCACATGCAGTGAATAAACAGCCTGTCTTTAACTCTGGAGTTATTTTAAGGATTAAAGAGTTAACTTAAAGACAGAAGAGTTAACTTTAGGTTTGCCTGAGGTAAAATGTTTCCTGAATACTACATGCCTTATCACCATGGTAACAACTCTAGAAGAGTTATTAAAGACAGGAGATAAGCTTAATGAATTGAGGCCATAGACATTTTCCAATATTATAGATTTCAAACAATTACTTTTAAGGTCAGATTGCTGACTATGCATGCTAAGGCAGATCTTACGTGCTAAATAATGATCTTCTTGTATAAACTCTTTTATGAGATTTACGCCATAGCACAGCAGATTACTTCTCTGAGAGCTGCCTTTTTTTGAACCAGCATTAGTCTGCCTTCTATGCTCACACATCCAAATGCAAGTGAATGGCCAACTGCAGTGAGGCAGGCAGTGGTCATCTATTTTATGTTCACTGCTTAAAGTGACACTGAAGAGAAAAAAAACTTATGATATAATGAATTGTACAGTATATGTAGTATGGATAAGGAATAGAACATTAGTAGCAAAGAAATTAGTCTCATATTTTTATTCTCAGTTCTATAGCTTTTTTTATAGCATTGCAACATATTGTCATATTTGTAGTTGACTCTGTCTTAAAGGTTTAAAATACAGAGGCCCATATGCAAGTCCCCTTTTCTCCTGAGTTTTCTCCTAGGGGATAATTTTTAATCTTGCTAGTGGGTCAGAGTGTGGTTTGCAGAGCTAATGACCCTTTGAACGTCTCTTTTCAACCCTTTGAATGTCTCTTCTCAATAAACCTTATCTGAAGCTGTCAGACACTGTTTTTTTGATGTATAGTACTCCAGAATAGAGATGGCCCGAACAGTTCGCCGACAAGCAGTATTCTGCGAAAATTGGCTGTTTGCATTTGCGACGAACAGCGAACATTTGTCGTGTTCGATTCACCCTCTATACATCATCATTGAGCAAAACTTTGACCCCTTACCTCACAGTCAGCAGACACATGGCAGCCAATCAGCTACCACTTCTTCCTGGACCTCCCACACCCACATCAAAAAGCAGTTGCGGTGGCCATATTGGATCAATTCTCTGCTGGCTGCTGACTGTTAGTGAGAGCAGGGTCAGACTTGCTGCAGATAGGTAGGGAAAGTATTAGCTAGGCCTGTGTTCTTGTTCCTCACTTGCTGTGAAAGCACTCCAAACAGCCATTTTGAGGGCTTGCACATCAGTCTCCTGTGTTTATTTTGTGTATGACACTCCACAGTCCACTTACACCCAGAGCTGTGTGCACACTACTGCTGTTGCCTCATTAAGTTGTAGGCACAGAACCACTCCAATGCATTATTATTTCACTGTATTCTGATAGTACTATTGTATCTCTCTGTGTGAGACACTCCACAGCCTACTGACACCCAGAGCTGTACATAATGTTATTTCTGCTCATTGGGGTTTAAAACCTGACTTTGCATCAACTCTGTAATTTTTGGTGAGACATTTGGCATGGACCCCCCTCTGGCATGCCCCTATCCAGGTGTTACAACAACAACTTTTCCAGCACTTTTGTGACCAGGGAAAGTCTTTGTAGATTTTAAAATTCAGCTGCACATTGAAGTCTATGGCGGTTCACCAGATTTGCATGTTCGCAAACATTTTGTGGATGTTTGCGTTCACCGTTCGTGAACGGAAAATTCTATGTTTGCTACATCTCTACTCCAGAAATCAGCAACCAATTTGGTCATGGAGCTCAGAGAAGCTCTTTTCATAGAGAATAACTGAGGTTTCTTAACTCTTCCTGTACTGGAAACAATATTTCTTAGCTGTACTGCACATACAATTCATTATCTTGTAAGTTTATTTTGGCTTCAGATTCCCTTTAAAGCTTTTATAAAGTTTATAAATATCTAGCAAGTAAAATTTGCTTTTCACATGCATTATTTATAGGTGTATGCCCTGCTAGCAATGTTTGTTAAATGAAGCATGTTGATAGGAATAAGCAGAATAGGAGAAAAGTGTGTGTTTTTGATGCTAGGTAAAGGAAGGAGTTACATTGTCTGCAAATTATCTTTAAAACATTAACATTGCACTGGGACATATTTATTATGTTGTGTGTGTGATTGTGTGCATGTGTGTGTAATGTATTTACTTTGTTCTACTGTGTCTGTCCGAATATTTATTTTTATTTGCAGAAGGGAGAAACAATCATTCCAAACAATAACACTAAAATGTTGGAATCAGATGGAAGTTTGTTCCTGTCTGCCCCAAGTGGGGAGGATTCTGGGGAATATTCCTGCAGGGCAACAAATGCTGCTGGTTATGCAGCCCGTAAAGTCCAGTTAACTGTTTACGGTAAGTTGAACATATACTGTAAGTTTGGGATTATAAATAAGTAAATAAAATAATCTTCCAGAAATTCCATACTTGCCTCCTAGTTCTCCTTTTGGTAATGGAGCATTGATAATTATTTTCCATTCCACAGTTTGTAAGCAACAGCACAAGTTTGATTTCTGTTGTCGATTTGCATGTAAGTATATTAATGAATTTGAGAAACTTTCTCTGTAGTGCAGTTGATCATAGAAGTAAATATGCATTGAAGTGCAGTGAAGTGCCGGGCAGATCGCTCAAACTCAGACTTATCTCGCGAACGACAGTCTGTACACACGCCCGATTTAGCAGGCGGACGTCTAAACGACGGGACGTTCAAACGACCCGTTGTTCCGAAAAATCAGACGTGTGTATGGGCCTTAATTGTGATAACTTTGTTATCATGTGCAGCAAACATCCTGTTCTTTTCTTAGCACCTGATTGATTGGTTGAGGCTTCAGTGCACATTCATCTCAACAGACTACCTGCATTTTTGGTCACTTTGGTTGATCTGAAAAAAAAAAAATGTGCTTTGCTAGTCAATCTCCTAGTGTCATGTGGCCACCATGAAAGTTATTGCATAGAGCAGAGCTTTCCAAACATCTTCCACTATCATTGTGCTAGCCTATTAGTTGCCTCCCTTGGCAAACTTGTGCTCAGCCTTGGAGTGTGTGTTTGATCATCCTCATCTTTTCTGATGAATTTTGTCTCCCTATCTGTTTTCCTTTAAATCAACCAGCAAGACTTTATTCAGGAACAGTGTATTTTGAGTGGTTTTGGCATTGGTAAAATGTTAGTGAGAAATACAAATAAGAATAAGGAGAGAACATTCTTGTGAAAAGTTGTGATGATCATCCCCAAGGTAATATGACCTGAGGTCATATAATTAAAATGCACTTCTTTTCTGGTGATTGACTAGGAGTGACAACAACGTTTATAGAGTTGCCGTTGTCTTGTCCAGGGCTGGGCCTCCACAGAGACAATTGCTTAGCAGCGAAACACACTGTGCCGGCTGTGCTCTTATCCCCTACTGTCAGTGTAATCATCAAGATAAGTGCCTGAGGTTGCCAGGCCAGGTGAGATAAGCCACGAATGAGCCTCCAATAATTACTCTAAGATACAAGAAGCTGTACCATCAGTAGGGCTGACTTGTAGACATGGAACCCTGTGCACTGCTGACAGGTGGGCGGTGTCAGGCTTTAAATTGTGAACATTCGTCCTGGTCAGCTCAACTGTGCAAGTTTGGAAGCATCAATAAAGATCTGATTGGGGGGGGGGGGGGTGGCATTTTGGCATATCTGCTTTGGGTAATGGGGAACCTTGTCCTGGCCCTGATTTCGTCTGCAGTGTGTCATATACACTACACGGTGTATGTGCATGTGCATCACAGAACATTTACTGACACCACATGACATGTACAGTACTTGTTACACATAGGGTGTGATGAAGTACCAAGAGTAAAAACACTCACTTTAGTCAAGTTAGTTGTTTGCCTGCATCATTCACACTTTACCAGATGATGCAATTATTCATCTAACACTTGTGATGGCAATGGAAAGCTATTTCACCTGATGCATTAAAACATTCAGTTTTGGTAGAAAGCATATCACTCATACCCCTCTGCAACCCAATAGGAAGAGCTGGAGAAAGACTGGCCAAATCCAAAACGGGTGAAGAAAATTTGCTGCACACAAAGTTGGCTAAAACTCCAGCTTTATTACATCATATAAAGGGACATCCAAACAGGAGAGCCAACATGTTTTAGACCACTCTGCCCTTAGTCATTCAGCTTGAACATCATTATGATGCTGAGTTTAGGAGTATTGTTAATAAAACAGGGGTTGGAGGTCCCAAATTGTATATTGGAATATCTATATATAAGTCAAGAGAGGTAGTCTTATCTCTCCAGATGAACAGACAACCAAATATTAGAAAGGACTTTATTTGAGCACAGAAGTAAGGTGATGATACGTTTCACAGGCTTTAACCTGCATCCTCAGGTCAATATAAAAGAAAAATGCCTAAAAAACAAGTGTATGTTTATTTAAGTACATGGACTAAAATATAACAGCCAAACACAGTCAAAAAACAAATCAATAAAATCATTCCCTTCTATAGCTACTGGCATGATAACCATATCATACATTAAAACAAGAATTTTTTCTTAAATGTATCTTTGCACACATATTCAAACATATACAGTGTAGTTATGGGATGCTTGATCATTAAAGTTGCCCATATTGTTCTTAGTAAGTGATATTTATGATTTTTATGCCAACAACCTTCCTTCACATTGCCTGCAGTTTGTGAAGGAAATCCATATAACTGATATTTATTATTTATCATTTTCAGTAAAGCCCAGATTCGTAAATGCAGGACTTGAAGAAGGCTCTAAAAAGCACATTGAAATATCAGCTAACGTAAATGAGGATGTGGTACTTCCTTGTGAAATAAAAAGTGTTCCTCCTCCATTTATTACCTGGGCCAAAGAAACACAGCTGATCTCACCTTTCTCACAGAGGTATAGTAACAGCTTATTTTTCTGTTGTAATAAAGAAAAGACTCTGTCTTGATAAACATATCTACACTTCTTCCAGCACCCCTTGGGATATACATCCACTAAAATAGTACAAAAGTTCCTATACATTTCATTATAGGCTTGATTTACTAAAATGTATTTACTGTAAAATAAAGAGTTGCTAATCTCTGTTCACTTTAAAGCAACACTTTGCAGTAAATAACTAAATTGAAAAAAACTTGCTTATTTTTTAAAATATTCATTTTTAAATGATTTAGTCAGTATTTGCTCATTGTAAAATCTTACCTCACCCCGGATTTACATTCCTTCATTTATAAATGGTGCTGACGTCTTTACTGCTGGCAAGGTGTATAATTGTTAACTATTATTCCCCCCTTCCCGTCTGTTGAGCAGAAAAATCAGTTGATCTCTTAGAGGGCTCTGGGCGCAATGGCAATGACGTAACATTACTGAGGGGTCAGGGCTATATACTAATATCCTGCTACTCATGGATATAAACTGTGGGACTTGTCATGGGAAAATTACAAAGGGTAAAAACTGAAAAACTGTATTTTCTGCACTTACGTCCAATTTTTCCCTACAACAAATGCATATAAAATAAGAGAATTTTTGGAAAAATATTACCAATAGAAAGCCTAGGTTGTCCTGAAAAAACAATTCACAGTAAATATCTCACTTGGATACAGACTGTACACTGTTCATCTAAAAACAATCCAGACTTTCATTGTTCCTATCTGAGGCATCCATACATAGCAAAACAACTGTTCCCTTCTACTGTCGCTTCTTCAGCACTAACCAACCTTTACCAGCCCATCCTAACTCTTCATGAAAGCATACAATTTAAGTTGTGCTGACTAACAGGTCACCAACTGCAACACCATTACCACTTACTCCACTTCCTTCACCTATTGCCTTTATCGTTTAACCCCTGAAACTGTAAGCTATGTCTCTCTCTCTCTCTTCCTCTCTCTCGCTCTCTCTCTTTTTCTCTCTCATGTTTCCATTATGTTTCTATGTACAGTATATTGTACAAGCAAATTTGTGTGTCCTAACTAACACTTCAGTATTCAATTTTATGTTTTCTGAATCCCTGGTTGTTCATGCAAGTCTTTTAACTATGTAACATCTACTGTACAGCACCATAGAAGATGTTGGCACAATTTAAATCCATGATAATAGTAATATATTCATAAAGTTTTCTTTAGCAGATTAGCATTTTTGAAACAATAGTGGTCGATAGACAATATTTAATTGGAGTATGTGTACAGCAGGGTAAAAAAATTAAGAAATTAAACAATCAAGCTGATATTGTATAATATATTACTCACGCATTGTAGATAACATCATTGAGCTTATTTAATGCTTTCTATTGCATGTATTTCAGGCACAATATTCTTCCATCTGGTTCAATGAGGATAATAGATGCTAGAGTTACAGATGCTGGATTGTATACTTGTGTAGCTACCAACATAGCAGGAAACATCACGCAGACTGTAAAGCTCAATGTCTATGGTATGCACTTGATTACATACATATCTTTTGGACTGACAAAGTTTGAAAAGGTGTAAAACCACCAACGGTACATCTATTTCACTGTGAATTATTACAGTAGATAGCCAAGTTCAGATCTGTCACGTTCAGTGTTTTTAGTGTTGAAAATCAGTACAGAAGTTGCAGAAATGTGTTTTCTACATTTTTAATGGTTATGTCCGATGCAAAGCTGAAGTCTGTAGCTCATCTTAATTACCTTTCAATTTCTATTTGCATCAGAATGAACATGAAGATAACAATCAACTCTAAATTTGTAATGTGTATTATTTAAAAGTATAAAACATTTGACCATAGCTTTTTCATTGTCTTGATGTCTTCTAATTTATTAGTACCTCCCAAAATTCAGCGTGGACCTCAAGTAATCAGGATAAATGAAAAGCAAAGATTTGAAATAGTCTGCACAAGCCATGGGATTCCACCACCGAAAACAACTTGGTTCAAAGATGGAATAATGTTAGCATTGGATGAAAGGTTCCCAGACTCTGTTCTTAGATTTGCTAGTGTACAGCTCTCTGATGCTGGTGTGTACACCTGTGTTGCCAGTAACATGGCTGGCCAGGACAGGGCCAATGTGACTGTACAGGTTCAAGGTAAGCAAACAGCTTTGTTACAGCTTATAGGTTTATTTGCATGTTTATTAATTTGGTATTCACCTTTGTCAATGTGTTTTGACATTGTAGCTCCTCCAACCTTATCTGACCTGACACCTCCATATGACAAAATAAACCAGGAGAGAGTTTCCAGCCAACAGGTGGCATTTCCCTGCCTGGTAAAAGGTATGTATATCTGACATCATTTACATTCTTACATATAAAATCAAATATTTTTCTACAATGGTGAATATCAATTGGTAAAGATGGCCACACACCATACATTTTTTTAACTATCTGTTCAATTCAAGAATAGCAATACATTTTTCTGACTGACTGTAACATTTAAAAAATCTGACCAATGTACCACACACCTATTTTTAATTTGTCTTCAATTATGATAAAAATGATTGGAAACTCTGAGAAAATTGCTAGCGTGTATATATTAATAAATTGACAATCTATCACACACCATATAATTTTCATAAAAATTTATCAGAAAATCCACCATTCCTGATCAACTTTTCTTGAATAACATTGGGAAAGTCGATCGGATTTCTTGCTTGGAAAAAAAAAGCTTTCGATTTTTCTGAAAATCCAAGCTTTTTTTTTATCAAATTGCCATAAAATTGGATCATTTTATTGTATCATGTGTGGCCCCCTTTAGAGGGAGTGAACCATGTAGTTATTGTGCCAGTGCTCAGAGGGCACAGCGCCCTCTGCATCATTAGTATGATCTAATGCTTAAAAAGAAACTGGTGAGAAGGGGCAGTGGACTGAGAGCTGTTGCTGAAGCCAGTGTTTTAAGCTGTTAAAACCCATGTCATCTTCATTCACATGAGGTATGCGAGAGGAAGATGTGAGGAACAATATCCCGTCTTCTCCTCTGAACACATAGTTGAAGTTGCTCACTCTTTTCCTGTATTGATCAGGTGAGGGTTCTGGGCAGAGGAAGAAACTCTCACCCTGCACACTGTGCACAGAGCTTTGGGTCATGTGACTAACTTTTTTCAAAATAAATTTATCTGAACACCAAATCTGAAAACTGAGTAAGTAATGACATAGGCCTCAATTCATAAAAGGCTGACTAAAAAAAAATATGGTCGTTAAAATACCACATTCGATATTTTAGACTTTTGTTTGCTAATTCATAAAAATGTTCACAGGTGTGGTAGAAATCAGGGTTGTGGAGTCGGTGCAAAAATCATCTGGCTCCAACTCCGACTCCAGGTACTCAAAATGGCTCCGACTTCGACTCCTCGACTCCAACTTTTTAGTCTAATACTTACCAGGGGGATGGATTTGGTACAAAAATCATTCAACTCAACTCCTCAGATGTGAAGTTGTCTTTGTGTTGTTACATGCTGTTCCCTACAGTGAGGGCATTACAATAGTAAGAGGCATTCCCGACATCCCATTGGAATGTACATGCCTGTTATACTGTTTGTTATTCTCCCTCTGCTCCCTGTGAATCTGTCCATAAGTTTTTCTTAACATTTTATTTTATTGCCACAGCTTACATGAACTGCAAGGAACATTAAACATGCCATGCATAGGTGATCTTTCCACTAGCTCCTCTTAAACGTCTGAAGGGCTCCAGGGGAAACCTCTTTTTGTTCTGCTCTCTCTGCTCTGCTTCCTGGGGGGGGGGGGGGGGTAGAAAAGCTTGGCCTTTCTGAGAAGGCATTGCAACCTATCAATATCCGATCAGTAGGACTTACAGGAGACAGAGGCTGTTCCTATTGGCTCTCTGCTCCTGTCAGTCATAAATTATCCATCTCTGCTTCTGTAAATCAAGGCTTTGCACAGTCTCTGCACTGTTTCCGACAGACCAGGGCAACCGGTAATGTTTCTGGGCTTTACCACATTTTCTAGTCTTTATGAATTGACATTTACTGACATGCGTTGAGGTATTTACCGTACAAGTTGGTAATTTACCTCACTGCTCGGTAATTTCAGCTTTCCATGCGGTAACAGCCTTTATGAATTGACATTTTGCTAAGTGCTCGGTAATGCTTTATGAATCAAAACCATAGTCAGTCTTCTATTCACCTTAACTTACAATGAAAAAAAAATAATTACTGTAAACTAGGGTAATAACAGTAATAACACTTATCATCAAGAGGCTTTTTCTTTTTACACATTTATTTATATTAGATGTATATATTTCATATTCAATGTGAATAAGAAATACAGTATAATACAATTTACATTTCCGATGGAAATAAAGAATAAAGCAGAAATCTCTACAGTTTTTTTTTTTTTTGCTTTTAGATGAGACATTTAACACAGTACTACACTAGAATGTGTGCTATCATCATGTGTCATTATGCTTTTTTGAGAGAGGGCAAGCATGCTGATTTCAGACTCTATGTGAACACGCATGCCTGTGAGCATGTTTATCAAATGGAAAGTTAGACTTTGAGGAATATCAGAAGGCTTACAAAGTATGTGTGGGAGCAAAGCCAACATAAATACTTACATTTTCTTTTTGCTTTATTTATGCTGTTTACAGGCTTCACATTCATATATAAACACACCATCGAATTGTTTGGTTTTAATAATAATTTCAAAATAACTTTCTTTTAAAGCAACAAGCATTCTTTTTAAATAGAAAATAAAAATCAAATATAGAGTTAGACCTTTTTTAGAGGCAAAACAATAATTATAATTAATTTAAACAAACAATAGCTAGAAAGTATCATTTTGTAAATACTCTTTATCCTTATAAAACACCATTAAAAAGCATCACAATTGTTATTAGAAAGATTGAACCTGGAATTGGAGTATAGCAATGATTGTGAAAGCTTTAGTGAATTAACAAGCATACACTGCACAAAACCTTTTATTTTTTTTCAAACAAATCACCTGAAGACATTTTTGCTAAATTGCTGACCTTGTGATTCTTTGATAAATCAGTTGCCTCATACATAAAAGTCCCTGTGCTTAGCTAATTCAAATAATTTGCAGCTAATACAGCTCAAGCCAATTCAAGAGGCACTATTGGATACTGAATCAAAGGCAATGAACTTCTGTATGATGTATTATCGTAAGAGAACAGAGGCGCCAGCAGGATAAAAGGTAATAAAAAATTTAAAATTTGCTGGGAGGCAGTGGTGGACTTACCTCCGGAAAGCAGACTCAAAATACTGTCTGAATTAAACAAATACATTTATTATTGGTATTGGTATTATTATTACTGTCTTGACAGAGGTGCCATTCGTGCTACTGACGAGCTACTGTTTGTCCCCTATCTTATTGCCTGATGAAGCGGGCTGTGCCTGCGAAACGCGTTGCATCTTTTGGGGTACCAATAATAAATGTATTTGTTTAATTCAGACAGTATTTTGAGTCTGCTTTCCGGAGGTAAGTCCACCACTGCCTCCCAGCAAATTTTAAATTTTTTATTACCTTTTATCCTGCTGGCGCCTCTGTTCTCTTACGATAATACTGTGTCCACCCCTGGTGGAGGGGTGACCTACCCCTACTTTCCTGATCTACAGAGAGCGACATCTTAATCCTGAGTGAGGACAGGTCTAATCTCCTCGCCTGCATCTACAGTGGTTGCCTAAGAGGTAACTCATGTTTGTGAGTATACTCATCTCACACTTACATTTATCCACGGTTTCCAATACATACTACACTATATTGGGCTCTCGGTGTCTCCTATTTATTTCTGTATGATGTAGCTTTCTGGAATTAGCTTCACTTGGATGTTGGGTGTCAGTGCAAAGCAATCCAAGCTACGCTGGCCCAAAAAAAAAACAACCAACCAAACAAACAAACAAACAGTCAGACAAACAAACAAGCTGTATATCTGAGAATTTTCTATACCCCCTCCCTACACACACACACCTCCAATTCCCCTGCTCTTTCCATTACATTTTTTACTGTCTATAGGTTGCATTGTATTCCAGCTTTGTAGTCTTTCATTGACATGCCTACACATTTATCTCAGGCAGTGGATTGGCTGGGTACAAGTTCATGCTCGGGGAGATGAGTGCCCGACATGCAACTTTGCCCTTGAACAATAACAAAGCATATAGGCTTCAATTCATCAAGCATTACCGCATTCGGTAATGCTGAAAACAGCTGACTTAACGGAGCACTTTCGAAAATGTTAATTCATCAAAGCTGTTACCGAATGAGAAGCTGAAATGACAGAGCAATGAGATAAATTACCGACATGTGCTCAACACATGTCAGCAAATGTCAGTAAATGTTAATTCATCAAGGTTACCACATTCGCTAACACATTCGGTGATTATCTCCAGCTCTCCCCTGTCGTTACAGGCTTCGAAAGCCTTCTGTGTGAATGTTTTCATGATTAGCAGGAGCAGGCAGCCAATAGAAACAGCCCCTGTTCTCCTGCAAGTGCCGCTGATAGGTGCTGATAGGTCACACAGGCTTCTCCACACAAGCTTCCAGACCCCCCAGGCAGTAAGCAGACAGAACGGGACAAAAGATATCCCCAGATACCCTTCGGTGGTGTAACCCTTTGAGTCCCTGTTTGAATATGCAAAGATGCAAGTGGTGAAATCACCAAGCATGGCATTTGTAATGTCTCCAGGAAGTTTATCTACGTTGTGGCAAATAATAGTGATGGGCGAACAGTGTTCGCCACTGTTCGGGTTCTGCAGAACATCACCCTGTTCGGGTGATGTTCGAGTTCGGCCGAACACCTGACGGTGCTCGGCCAAACCGTTCGGCCACATGGCCGAACTAAGAGCGCATGGCCGAACGTTCCCCGAACGTTCGGCTAGCGCTGTGATTGGCCGAACGGGTCACGTGGTTCGGGCCCGAACGCGCTCTGATTGGCCGAACGGTCACGTGGTTCGGGTAAATAAATACCCGAACCACGTCATATCTCCGCCATTTCTCTGTGGGTTTAGCTTTGGGTAGGCAGGCAGGGTAGTTCGCTCTCCAGCCACGCTAGCCAGGGTCCCCCCCAGTCATTGTGTGTCGCTGCTGGGAACAGTAGTACACCGCTCGCTCAGCCACACTATATAGCATTCTGTTTACTGCCACTCTGTGTACCTCGCTCAGCCACACTATATAGCATTCTGTTTACTGTTCTGTGTCTGCTGGGAATAGTAGTACACCGCTCGCTCAGCCACACTATATAGCATTCTGTTCACTGTTCTGTGTCTGCTGGGAATAGTGGTACACCGCTCGCTCAGCCACACTATATAGCATTCTGTTTACTGTTCTGTGTCTGCTGGGAATAGTGGTACACCGCTCGTTCAGCCACACTATATAGCATTCTGTTTACTGTTCTGTGTCTGCTGGGAATAGTGGTACACCGCTCGCTCACCCTCACTATATAGCATTGTGTTTACTGTTCTGTGTCTGCTGGGAATAGTAGTACACCGCTCGCTCAGCCACACTATATAGCATTGTGTGTACTGCCACTCTGTGTACACGGCTCAGCCTGACTATATAGCATTGTGTGTACTGCCACTGTGCACCTCGCTCAGCCACGCTATATATAGCATTGTGTTTACTGCCACTCTGTGTACACCGCTCAGCCAGACTACATAGCATTGTGTGTACTGCCACTCTGTGTACACCGCTCAGCCAGACTCTATAGCATTGTGTGTACTGCCACTCTGTGTACACCGCTCAGCCAGACTATATAGCATTGTGTGTACTGCCACTCTGTGTACACCGCTCAGCCAGACTATATACCATTGTTTACTGACACTCTGTGTACACCGCTCAGCCAGACTATATACCATTGTTTACTGACACTCTGTGTACACCGCTCAGCCAGACTATATACCATTGTTTACTGACACTCTGTGTACACCGCTCAGCCAGACTATATACCATTGTTTACTGACACTCTGTGTACACCGCTCAGCCAGACTATATACCATTGTTTACTGACACTCTGTGTACACCGCTCAGCCAGACTATATACCATTGTTTACTGACACTCGGTGTACACCGCTCAGCCAGACTATATACCATTGTTTACTGACACTCTGTGTACACCGCTCAGCCAGACTATATACCATTGTTTACTGACACTCTGTGTACACCGCTCAGCCAGACTATATACCATTGTTTACTGACACTCTGTGTACACCGCTCAGCCAGACTATATACCATTGTTTACTGACACTCTGTGTACACCGCTCAGCCAGACTATATACCATTGTTTACTGACACTCTGTGTACACCGCTCAGCCAGACTATATACCATTGTTTACTGACACTCGGTGTACACCGCTCAGCCAGACTATATACCATTGTTTACTGACACTCTGTGTACACCGCTCAGCCAGACTATATACCATTGTTTACTGACACTCTGTGTACACCGCTCAGCCAGACTATATACCATTGTTTACTGACACTCTGTGTACACCGCTCAGCCAGACTATATACCATTGTTTACTGCCACTCTGTGTACATGGCTCAGCCAGACTATATAGCATTGTGTGTACTGCCACTCTGTGTACACCGCTCAGCCAGACTATATAGCATTGTTCACTGCCACTCTGTGTACACGGCTCAGCCAGACTATATAGCATTGCGTACTCTGCCAGTCAGTGTGTATATTGCTGGGATCAGTAATACTCCACTCACCGTCAACCACTATATGAGCTCACCATGAGTTCCTCAGAGACCTCCGCTGTGAGCAGCACTCCCAACAACAGCAACAGCCAACGCCCCACGCAAGCTATAACATCCACCCCAGCAGCCAGTGGTCAGCAGCAGCCCTCCCCGGAGGAGAACGTTGTGTCCATCGGTCCGGCGCCAGAGCGATTAATGAGGGCTGCCATTGAGGGGATGATGGGGCCTGATGTGGAGGAGGAGGTCGGGCTCAGGCCAGCATCCCAAGTTAATGTTGAGGACGATGAGGGGTCTGTGACTGTGTCTGGGGATGTTGGGGTGGCAGAGGTGGTGGGTGGGTCAGACTCAGGAGAAGAGTTGTATGATGAGGATGATGATCGGGACCATCTGTATGTGCCTCAGAGTCCGACCCCGGAAAACATGTTGTATCGTGTGTTTAGGTACTAAAATCTGCGTTCCCAGTAGTGTTGGGCGAACAGTGTTCGCCACTGTTCGGGTGCTGCAGAACATCACCCCGTTCGGGGTGACTATATAGCAGACTATATAGCATTGTGTTTACTGCCACTCTGTGTACACGGCTCAGCCACACTATATAGCATTGTGTTTACTGCCACTCTTTGTCTGCTGGGAACAGTAGTACACCGCTCACCCGCCACTGTATAGCATTGTGCTCTGTGTCGCTGCTGGCAATAGTGGTACACCGCTCACCCACCACTGTATAGCATTTCTGTACTGCCACTGTACTGCTGCCAGTCAGCGTGTACTGTAAGGATAAGTGAAATGAGGAAGAAATCCGGTGAAAGAGGGAGGGGCAAGGGAAGAGGTGTTTCCCCTGACGGTTGTGCTGGGGAGCTGTACTCCACGGCGGCGGCCCCCCACAATGACATATGACGAGTTTGAGGAGATGGAAGAGGAGGGTATGGACAATGTGGACATAGACCCAGATTTTGTTTGTGAACGAGAACATCGCCGTCGTAGCAGCAGCACAGATGAGTCTGTTGAAGAACCCACTGCTGCACGAGTTCGCCTTGTGCCACAAGGTAGGCGGCGCGCAATTTCAGGCACCACAAGCGTGGAAGTTCAAGTGAGAGGCAAAAGAGGCGCAAACAGAAATCGCCAGCAAGGCAGGTGCTCCAAATTCTGGGCTTTCTTTGAAGACTGCACTGAGGATGTTACCATGGCGATTTGCAAGGTGTGCAAGACCCGCCTGAGCAGGGGGAAAAGTATTAACAACCTCTCCACCACCAGCATGAGCCGCCACATGCTATCCAAACATCCCACTCTGTGGGCAAACGCGGCAGGACAGGGTACCACCAGCAACACTGCCTCCCTTGGGTTCACCAGACTCACCACCAGACCCGCCTCAGCAGCAGCAGTAGCCCAGCCATTGCGTGGTTCAAAACATTCCAAAAAATCAGATGACGCTGACACTGTCACTTTCCGGAGTAGTGCTCTTGAGGTCTCCCAGTGTTCATCAAACACAACAACCAACAGCCCTTCGTTGTGCAGCCCTACGGTTCAGTTGTCTGTCTCGGAGATGTTTGAGCGCAAGAGGAAATTGCCAGCAAATGACCCCCGGGCCGTGGCAGTAAGAGCCAGCATAGCCAAGCTTCTGGCCTGCGAAATGCTGCCATATCGAGTGGTGGAGACAAACAGCTTCAAGGGCATGATGTCAGTGGCCATCCCACGTTACGTGGTTCCCAGCCGCTACCACTTTGCGCGCTCTGCAGTGCCTGAGTTGCATGAGCACGTGGTCAGCAAAATAACCCGAAGCTTGAAGAATGCCGTTGCCTGCAAGGTTCACGTATCCGCCTCTCCACAGAAAATGCAGACCGTCTGACTCAAATTAAAATGAATCAATCCTGGATTGGAAATGACTACGCAACACTCCAGGACCCCAACCAAGTAACATGACCAATGAACATCTGGGATGGTTTAGCGTTTCCGGTCCCTGTTTATTGAACCTCTCATCTGTATTACATTTATGACTGCATGGCGGCAAAAAGCATTGCTGCTATATCCGCACGCTTTTTGTCCTCATGCAAGGCCTGGGTTGTTGTGTCTCAAAAAGCATGGCCTTCTCCTCCTGCGCCTGCTCCTGTTCCATCACGTGTGCTGCTGCTGCTGGGTTAGCGTTTCCGGTCCCTGTTTATGGAACCTCTCATCTGTATTACATTTATGACTGCATGGCGGCAAAAAGCATTGCTATATCCGCACGCTTTTTGTCCTCATGCAAGGCCTGGGTTGCGTCTCAAAAAGCGTGGCCTTCTCCTCCTGCGCCTCCTCCTGTTCCATCACGTGTGCTCTGTGCTGCTGCTGCTGCTGGGTTAGCGTTACCGGTCCCTGTTTATTGAACCTCTCATCTGTATTACATTTATGACTGCATGGCGGCAAAAAGCATTGCTATATCCGCACGCTTTTTGTCCTCATGCAAGGCCTGGGTTGCGTCTCAAAAAGCGTGGCCTTCTCCTCCTGCGCCTCCTCCTGTTCCATCACGTGTGCTCTGTGCTGCTGCTGCTGCTGGGTTAGCGTTACCGGTCCCTGTTTATTGAACCTCTCATCTGTATTACATTTATGACTGCATGGCGGCAAAAAGCATTGCTATATCCGCACGCTTCTTGTCCTCATGCAAGGCCTGGGTTGTTGTGTCTCAAAGCGTAGCCTTCTCCTCCTGCGCCTCCTCCTGTTCCATCATGTGTGCTCTGTGCTGCTGCTGCTGCTGCTGGGTTAGCGTTACCGGTCCCTGTTTATTGAACCTCTTATCTTTATTACATTTATGACTGCATGGCGGTAAAAAGCATGCTATCTGCACGCTTCTTGTCCTCATGCAAGGCCTGGGTTGTTGTGTCTCAAAGCGTGGCCTTCTCCTCCTGCGCCTCCTCCTGTTCCGTCACGTGTGCTCTGTGCTGCTGCTGCTGCTGGGTTAGCGTTACCGGTCCCTGTTTATTGAGCCTCTTCTCTTTATTACATTTATGACTGCATGGCGGCAAAAAGCATTGCTGCTATATCCGCACGCTTCTTGTCCTCATGCAAGGCCTGGGTTGTTGTGTCTCAAAAAGCGTGGCCTTCTCCTCCTGCGCCTCCTCCTGTTCCATCACGTGTGCTGCTGCTGCTGCTGGGTTAGCGTTACCGGTCCCTGTTTATTGAACCTCTTATCTTTATTACATTTATGACTGCATGGCGGTAAAAAGCATGCTATCCGCACGCTTCTTGTCCTCATGCAAGGCCTGGGTTGTTGTGTCTCAAAAAGCGTGGCCTTCTCCTCCTGCGCCTCCTCCTGTTCCATCACGTGTGCTGCTGCTGCTGCTGGGTTAGCGTTACCGGTCCCTGTTTATGGAACCTCTTCTCTTTATTACATTTATGACTGCCTGGCGGTAAAAACCATGTTACCTGTGCAAAGAAACATGACATTTTCAGCATTTAAAAGACAATTTTTCCTTTGAAACTTTACAATCAATTTTCTCAAAAACTATAAGCTCTTTTTGCTAAATTTTTTTCCCTCTTGTACCCACTCCCAAGGTGCACATACCCTGTAAATTTGGGGTATGTAGCATGTAAGGAGGCTTTACAAAGCACAAAAGTTCGGGTCCCCATTGACTTCCATTATGTTCGGAGTTCGGGTCGAACACCCGAACATCGCGGCCATGTTCGGCCTGTTCGGCCCGAACCCGAACATCTAGATGTTCGCCCAACACTAGCAAATAAGTAAAATGTTAAGAAACACTGATGGACAGATTCAGAGCAGCAGAGGCAGTATAAGCAACATTAAATATAACACGTTTACATAAAGGGATGTCTGGATGCCTTCTATTGTTATCAGCTTGTAACAACACAGAGACATTCCAAGCTGCTCTGCACCACTCTGCTGTTATCCAACAGCCTTTGATGAACTGAAGCCTAGTACTTCGGTAACTTAACGAACCTCTACCACACATGTGGAAATATTGATGAATTAGCACAGTGAAGTGTAAAATACCGAATGCGGTATTTTAAGGACTGGGATTTTGTTATCGAACACCGTTTGATGAATTGAAGCCAAAGTACCTAAAGCTGCTTGCAATGTACCAAAAAAAGGAGGGTTAACAAAGTGTCCCCCTCTCCCACCTTTTGCTGTATGTCCTTGTCCAATGTTATAGACAAAGTGCTCATCCTCAACGTGCGTTAGGAGAGGATCTTATGGTAGAGTCTGGAAGCCCCCCCCCCCCTTAGATAAATAGGTAAAAGGGTGTGCATATAATAAAGGCTCTGGTTAAACATGTCACCAGATATAAATGATATTGAAGTAAAATGGGTACCAGGATATGCTGTAAAATATAATTTATAATACTGATATTCTACTATTCCCCACTGTAACCTGTACTTTACATTTAGTAAAATGGGCACCTGTAAAAGTGATACAATATTATTTAATTTACCAATATTATACTTCTTCGTTCACGTAGTAAGATATCTTTAATACTTACCAATATTTTACTATAACCTGACTCTCCCTACTCTCTCATAGAACCCTACCCTGTTGGTGTCTAACCTTAACCCCTTCTGATGGTGCCTAACCTTAACCACCCCAGTGGTGCCTAATCTTAACCCCCTGATGGTGCTCAACTTTAACCCCCCCCCCCCCCCCCCCGGTGGTGCTTTACCTTAAACCCCTGTGGTGGGTCCTAACCTTAACCTCTCTAGCGTTGCCTAACCTTAACTCCCTGCTAGAGGTTAACCTTAACACCGCCTGGTGGTGCCTAACCTTAACCACCCAGTGATGCCTAACCTTAACCCCCCTGGTGGTGCCTAACCTTAACCCCCTGATGGTGCCTAACCTTAACCCCACCTGGAGGGCACCTATCCTTAATCCCCTGTTTTGTTTGCTTATTATAAATTAGTATATGATTGTTTATGGTTTTATGTAACAAAAAAAAAGATAACTGAGGAGTCAAAACGTAAAAATAAACTTCTTTGTTATATATTCGTTTAAGTTTGTTGAATAACAATTTGTAACATAGTTGAGAGTTGCAGAAGTTGTGCAGATTGCAAAGACATTTAACTGTAAACATTTTTTTGTGAGAAAGCATAGGGAACAGTTTAAGGAACGATTATACAGTTTTAGAACAGATGATTTGTTAAATAATGGGTTATTGTAATCAATAAATTTGGTATGGAAATGAAAGTTAAAGATAACAAGCGATATAGTTGTTTTATATTTAGGTTGTGCCATTTTACAATAATATAGTTGTTTTATATTTATGTGGCACCCTTTTTATACACTTGGCATCATTATTTATTTATTTATTGTATTTATAAAGCACCAACATATTACAAAGTGCTGGACATTCATTAACCACTTCAGGATCACAGGTTTTTTCGCCTTCAGGACCAGAGCAATTTCATTTGCCAATAACTTTATTGCTACTTATCACACTGACATGATCTATATATTATTTTTTGCAGGACAAACTAGGCTTTCTCTGGGCAGTACTTTTTGCTAATCATTATTTTATTTATATGTATTTTGCAAGGAAGAAGTAGAAAAAAAAATCACCATTCTCAGCTTTCAGCCATTGTAGTTTAAGGATGGTTTCACAGTGGGACGTTACAGGCGCACGTTAGAGCAGCCTGTAACGCACCCCAATGCACAACAATGAAAAAATCAATGGGCTGTTCACAGTGCCCACGTTGCGTTACATTGTAACGCAGCACGTCTACATAATGTACTGCATGTAGTACTTTACACGTTAGACTCTTTGCACATGCTCAGTAGGGTTTTTTTGTTTCATTTTATGGGCGGAGAGGAGGCAGGGAGAGGCCGCTACGTAGCCAGGCACATGGCTACTTATTATTCACTGCACTTGCAGTTTTTACATCCTGGAGCGGCCGCGGATTGGCTGGCGGGACCACGTGATGCGGAGAGCTCCGCTCACGTGGTCTCCGCAGTGCCTCCGACAGAGCAGGCGCACCAAGAGCTGCTTGTTAGTTTCTAGGGAGTGTCTGCACACCTCAACCAAATAACTGCGTGTGCTAGGGCTCAAAACAAGAGCAATTATATGGTAGAGGAAGAAAGCCCTTAAAAAATAGCACCTCCCACAGCAACATTTGAAAAAGTATAACAAAAATCTTTATTCAACATTGGGTATATTAATAATCACAGTACTGATGATTCAATAAAGAATAAAACCATTTAAAAACCAAGAAAATATTCCAACATGATCCCTGCTGCATATGAAACAATCACTCTAAATGCAATATATTGTATAATGACACAATGCTGCTGTCAGATATAAAACCCCACAGCAGGCTCAATATTGAGCCCAACAGGGGGAGAACCCGGGTTCAGTATACAACCTAATGTGATGCAGGACCAATAAACACCTGTGCAATGGAAAAAAAAAAAAGAAAAAAAAGAAAAACCACGAATAAATATCACATATATAAGATTATGAAATAAAGTGCACAATTGCTATCCAAGTATACAGTATTACTAGTGATAAGATGCCTAGTAAAAAAAAATTTAGGCAAAGGAGCAGCCCATAGGAAAAAGAGCATAAAGTGGAGTAGTGCAAAAAATAGGAGATACTTAGCCCAGAAATGGTGAAGTCAATCTCAGCAGCACAGCAGGGAAAAAGGAATCCCCTCAGAGGAGAGTGACTCTCGCGGAACTAGTGGGATCTTGTCCTCTGAGGGGATTCCTTGTTCCCTGCTGTGCTGCTGAGATTGACTTCACCATTTCTGCTTCGGGTTTGGAGCTCTAGTGAGGGTGGGTAGGCCAGAGTGAAAAGGTGAGTTTTGAGGTCCTTCTTGAAGATGTTGAAGGAGGGAGGTAGGGAGATGTTGGGGGAGGTAGGGAGTTCCATAGTGTTGGAGCAGCTCTTGAGAAGTTCTGGAGGCATGCATTGGATTGGGTGATGCAGGGGGCATTTAGGCAAAGTTAATTGGAGAATCGGAGTGAGTGGCTAGGTGTGTACCTCTGAGTAAGATTGCAAATGTTGGTTAGGCAGGTTTTGTGGACAGATTTATAGGCCAGACACAGTATCTTGAGTCTGATTCTGGACTGGATAGGAAGCCAGTGGAGGGATTCACAGAGGGGAGCCGCCGTGGGGAAGCGATGGGAGGAGTGGATAATTCTGGCTGCCACATTCCTGACAGACTGCAGCGGGGCAATTCGGGTCATAGGGAGACCAGACAGAAGGACATTGCAGTAGTCAAGGCAGAAAATTATGAGGGCATTGATGAGGAGTTTGGTGGTGACAGAGGTCAGGAAATGGCGGATCTTGCAGATGTTATGGAGGTGGACTTTGTGAGGTTTTGGATGTGGGGGTGAAGGAGAGTGCGGAGTCCAGGGTGACACCCAGACAGCAGGCCTGAGAGGTAGAGCAAATGGTAGAGTGGTTAACAGTGACATTCACATCTGGGAGGGTCAGGGATGGCCGGGGTGGGAAGATCATAAATTCCATTTTGTCCAGGTTTAGTTTCAGGAACTTCCAGACATCCAGGAGGAGATGGCTAATAGGCAGGAGGAGCCCTTTTCCATGGTAGTGGTGCATAGGTCAGGGGTGTGGAGGTGGTGTCATCTGCATACAGATGATAGTTAAAACCTATGGAGGAGATAACCTTGCCAATGGAGGATATAGGGAGAACAGTTGGGGGCCAAGTACCGAGTCTTGGGGGCCATTAGAGAAAAGATTTGCACTGACGTTAATGGGGTGCCCTTTTTAATAGGTGCCATTATTATGTTCAACCAGTTAAAGGGGCCACTTTAGATTGGTTGCCTGTCTTTTAATAAATGGTTAAAAGTAAAATTTGTGTGAAATAAAATACTATAAAATATTATGTTAAAAATAATAGATAAATACTTTTTTCATGTGTATTCTTTTGTCTTCTTTATTTATTTTTTTACTTCTGTTTTCTGTTTTGTTTTCTCTGTATACTTCTAACTTCTTTAAACTTCTGTGTTTATTTGTAAACTATGTCCTTCTTCTTTAATCTTCAGGCTCTTCTATTCTTCTGTCTTTTGTTCTTCTAATACTCTTTTCTTCTGTTCTGATAGCATCTTGTTACATGCCCTCTGTTGTCACTAAAATTCTTAGGAGCCATATTAGCAAACATTTGAATTTTCCACCTTAACTCCCTATTGGTTCACAACCTGGACAGTAGGGATTCACCAAGAAAGTTTAATTAAACTCCCTTGAGGAAATTATGATATTTGACTTTACTGCACAACATTCATTTGTATTATGCCCCTACAGGTATATTAACCAATAGGAATTTTTTTATGTAAAAGTAAATATATAAAGGTTTTTAATTAAGAAAGATATGCTTTACCTGCTAAATCATTATTTTTTTCTCAAACAAAATATAATTTTGTTTATGAACTGTAAAAGGTGTTATTTTTTATATAGCTGAGATAATAATCTGATGATGTGCTCAGAAACATTTTTACCATTAATATTATTACTGCATATATTACCAACCAGGTACTCCAAAACCAGCTATTAAATGGTTACGTAACAACAAAGAATTAACTGGAACTGAACCGGGTATCAACATTACACAAGATGGAACACTTCTAATCATCAACTCCTTGACATCATACGACAGTGGAGAGTATAAATGTGTGGCAACTAATGAAGCAGGACTTACAGAAAAAAAATACAACCTGAAAGTTCATGGTAATGAATTCAGTTTCAGCTTGATGGTGGCAGGGTATTTTTATACACTTTTGATTAAAAAAATGAAAACTCCTCCAGGTCAGTACTACATTTGTGGGTCAGCCTGATGTAATCATTTGTTTAGTCAGGTAGCTTACAGTGAGTATAGTACTGAAATATTATGCAGGAAGACAGAAAATTGTAGTTGATCTGTACATTAACCATTTCAGCCTGCGGGGATTTTTCACCTTATGCATCGGAGAAATTTTCACCTCCCATTAATTCGCTAATAACTTTATCACTACTTATCACAATTTATTGATATATATCTTGTTTTTTTCGCCACTAATTAGGCTTTCTGTGGGTGGTGCATTTTGCTAAGAGCCACTTTACTGTAAATGCATTTTAACAGGATTAATAAGAAAAAAATGGAAAAAAATTCATTATTTCTCAGTTTTCGCCAATTATAGCTACACGCATAGATGAGGCTCCGATCCGGCGGCTCGATTAGCCGCCGGATCACCTCTTCCACGTCCCCGCGCGTACCCGCCGCGTCCCCGCTCGCCGCGCAAGCGCCGGATTCGATGCCCCGCTCGTCCCCGCCGGCGCTGCTTATCTTCCGCTTGATTCCCTGCCATTATCCCCTCGCGGGGAACGAGCAGGGAATCGGCGGTAGCAAGATCCGACCTATGGGATCTTATCGATAAGCCACATCGCCGCCTCATCTACCCGTGTAGATGAGGCTTTAAAATAATCCACGCTACCATAATTAAAACCTATGTATTTTATTTGCCCGTATGTCTCGGTTATTATACCATTTAAATTTTGTTCCTATCACAATGTATGGCGCCAATATTTTATTTGGAAATAAAGGTGCATTGTTTCCGTTTTGCGTCTATCACTATTTACAAGCTTATAATTTAAAAAAATGTTTTTAGTATACCCCCTTCAAATGCATCTTTAAAAAGTTCAGACCCTTAGGTAACTATTTATGTCTTTTATATATTTTTTGTAATTGTAATTTTTTTTTTTTTTTATATTAAAAATTTTATTTGGGGAATATTTTGGTGTGGGACATAAACAGTACATTTTTAATGTTGCTTTATGTGTAAATTGTAATGTAAAAAATGTGTAGATGTAGTTTTACTATTTGGCCACAAGATGGCCACCTTCATTTTTGTTTACCCTCCTTGTACTTCTCGCTAAGCAGAATTACAAGGGGGATGCGGAAATCTGTCCGGGCAGAAGAACTGAAGCCTCACAGGTGAGCGCTTCAGTTTTTCTGCGGGGGAAAGGGATCGGTGATCGGGAACCATGTTCCCTTTCACTGGTCCCTGGGCTACCGGGGGATACAACGGGGATGCAGGGGCGCGCCTGCGATCGCGGGCGGGAGCGCACCCAAGCACGGGAGTGCTGCAGAGCTGCCGCCCGGATGTGAGCTTCACGTCCAGGTGGCGGAAATGGTTAAAGGGAACCAGAGACGAGAGGATCCTTAAAAATTAAAAGAGTTTATACATACCTGGGGCTTCCTCCAGCCCCATAAGCCTAGATCCTTCGCTGCCTCTATCACCGATACCGGGTCCCGTCACTAGTGAATGGCAGTTGCTCCGTCCAACTGCCAAAATAGTGTGCAGCAGAGAAGCTGGCCAGCATCAGTGTATAAATCTTTTTCAGGGAATGTCTTTATAAAGAATAAAGGCCATGCTGAGAATCCCCTATGGAGAGATGGACTAGCCCAAAATCTGTCACGTGTGTCAGATTTCTACCACCTACTGTAAGTGACAGCAACATAGGAGAAAAGTAATTTATGGCTCATTTTACTCTGGGAGAAATGTACTTCTTATTTGTATGTGTTTTAAATTTTAAGATTTTCGTGACAGTTCCTCTTTAAGTTTGCATTTGATTATGATCCTAACTGCGTCTCCTTGTTCAGTTTTCCCAGTACAGATTATTGGCATGTTCAGTAAACTGCAAGGCTTTCATTATGTTTATTCTGTGGTGCAGTGTGTTAGCTGTGCAGCCAGCCATTCTTGGCAGAACTAGTGTCTATTTACTAAATCAAAGGGGCAACCTCTAGTCTGTTTGCAAGATATAGTATGCCCCCGGTTAACATTGGAGTAAAATTCATGAGTAACACAAAAGTCTGGATGATGGGTTATCATGTATGTAAAAATATATTTAATTTATATCTGTTTTTTTAATTATACTTACAAACAAATGCTTTTGCAGAACTTGAGTGACTTAGAGGTATCCTTTACTTTGTGTTTTTAACCTTTTTGAGTTGCCAGTATGAGTGCCACAGAACATATAAATGCATTTAAATTAAATTAGACATGATGTTTTACCCCTTAAAATTAATTTTACACTAATAATTGTAATCACACCAAATTAATGGATGAATAGTTTTTAATAGTTCAAGCACTACATTTTCACTGTCTTTATTTGTGCCTTGTTTGTCACATTTTCTGATTAATCATCAAATCTTCAGTCACTGCCAAACATTTAATTTACTGCAGACACACTAGAACAGTACAGTGAACTATTCTCACACATGGCTTTAATAATCTTCAGAGCACAGTAATTAGACACTTGTAAACATATGCTTCCTCTTGTATATTTGGGCATACTTTGTTAATTGTGTGTAGGACAAATTCTCATGATTTCTTGCTTTTAATTACACAAATTCCTCTTTACAGATCCTCCAGCTATTAAAGATCAGGAAAAACTGACAAATGTATCCGTTTTGTTAAGTCATGATATAAGTTTGTTTTGTGAAGCTACAGGAAACCCAATGCCTATTGTCACATGGTATAATGGAAGTACTCGGGTAAGAGTAATATTCAGCCTACTGTACAATAAGCTGATGAACATGTTCCAATGTTAATACATTGATCAGTAACCCATCTTCATAATACTTATTGCATAAAACCAGGTCCTTTATTAATATTATAAATAATAATAATAATAATAATAATAGTAGTACAAAAGCCCAGCAGCAAGGTATCAGCTGAAATGTTTCAGACCGCACTGAACCCTTAATCATAGCTGTGTAGTAAAATATCAAACACACAGCACCACATGGCTTGTCTTGTCTTGTCCCGGGCTTCCCAGCTGTCACACTTTTACTACATCAGCTCCCTCACTGAGAATTTGCGAGATTTGAAGCCCAGCACGGAGGGGTGATCAGAACACAAGACAGTTGGAACTGTCCCTGTCACCTCCTTTCCACCAAAAAAATGGCCGCTGCCAGAAAATCATAATCATCTGCCTATTCTTTTACTACAGGGTGGGTAAGAAAGTACATTACCTACCAGTTTTCATTAACATAACTAGTGTAACCTAATGACAGTGTGTTTCTATAGGCTGGAGTTCCTCTTGAAGTCCTTGCCAGAAAGTGCTTTTGAAAAACATAAAGAAAACCCTGAGAATCCTCCATTAGAGGTTGGATATATACAAGTCAGTAAGAAGTTCAGAGCTGTCAGATTATAAGACAAGGATATGTGAGGGAGCAGGCTGGTGTTGTACTTTATTTTGTGGTTGAACTTGATGGATGGATGTCTTTTTTCAACCCAAATAACTATGTAACTAAGACCTATTGTAAGTGACAGCTAGTGTTGGGCGAACAGTGTTCGCCACTGTTCGGGTTCTGCAGAACATCACCCTGTTCTGGTGATGTTCGAGTTCGGCCGAACACCTGATGGTGTTCGGCCAAACCGTTCAGCCACATGGCCGAACTAAGAGCGCATGGCCGGACGTTCCCCGAACGTTCGGCTAGCGCTGTGGTTGGCCGAACGGGTCACGTGGTTCAGACCCGAACGCGCTCTGATTGGCCGAACTGTCACGTGAAATTCGTAAATAAATACCCGAACCACGTCATATCTCCGCCATTTGTCTGTGGGTTTAGCTTTGGGTAGGCAGGCAGGGTAGTTCGCGCTCCAGCCACGCTAGCCAAGGTCCCCCCAGTCATTGTGTTGCTGCTGGGAGTAGTAGTACACCGCTCGCTCAGCCACACTATATAGCATTCTATTTACTGCCACTCTGTGTACCTCGCTCAGCCACACTATATAGCATTCTGTTTACTGCCACTCTGTGTCTGCTGGGAATAGTAGTACACCGCTCGCTCAGCCACACTATATAGCATTCTGTTTACTGCCACTCTGTGTAACTCGCTCAGCCACACTATATAGCATTCTGTTTACTGTCACTCTGTGTCTGCTGGGAATAGTAGTACACCGCTCGCTCAGCCACACTATATAGCATTCTGTTTACTGCCACTCTGTGTACCTCGCTCAGCCACACTATATAGCATTCTGTTTACTGCCACTCTGTGTCTGCTGGGAATAGTAGTACACCGCTCGCTCAGCCACACTATATAGCATTCTGTTTACTGCCACTCTGTGTACCTCGCTCAGCCACACTATATAGCATTCTGTTTACTGCCACTCTGTGTCTGCTGGGAATAGTAGTACACCGCTCGCTCAGCCACACTATATAGCATTCTGTTTACTGCCACTCTGTGTACCTCGCTCAGCCACACTATATAGCATTGTTTACTGCCACTTTGTGTCTGCTGGGAATCGTAGTACACCGCTCGCTCAGCCACACTATATAGCATTGTGTTTACTGCCACTCTGTGTACCTCGCTCAGCCACACTATATATCATTCTGTTTACTGCCACTCTGTGTCTGCTGGGAACAGTACTACACCGCTCGCTCAGCCACACTATATAGCATTGTGTTTACTGCCACTCTGTGTCTGCTGGGAACAGTAGTACACTGCCGCTCACTCAGTCACCCCATTACTATATAGCATTGCTGGGATCTGTAGTACTCTGCTCACCCACCCATACCATTGTACTGCCAGTCACTGTGTATATTGCTGGGATCTGTAGTACTTCACTCACCGTCAACCACTATATAGCATTGTGTACTCTGCCAGTCAGTGTGTATATTGCTGGGATCAGTAATACTCCACTCAACGTCAACCACTATATGAGCTCACCATGAGTTCTTCAGAGACCTCCGCTGTGAGCAGCACTCCCAACAACAGCAACAGCCAACGCCCCACGCAAGCTATAACATCCACCCCAGCAGCCAGTGGTCAGCAGCAGCCCTCCCCGGAGGAGAACGTTGTGTCCATCGGTCCGGCGCCAGAGCGATTATTGAGGGCTGCCATTGAGGAGATGATGGGGCCTGATGTGGAGGAGGAGGTCGGGCTCAGGCCAGCATCCCAAGTTAATGTTGAGGACGATGAGGGGTCTGTGTCTGGGGATGTTGGGGTGGCAGAGGTGGTGGGTGGGTCAGACTCAGTAGAAGAGTTGTATGATGAGGATGATGATCGGGACCATCTGTATGTGCCTCAGAGTCCGACCCCGGAAAACATGTTGTATCGTGTGTTTAGGTACTAAAATCTGCGTTCCCACTTCCCAGTACTGCCCGGGTCCATGGATCCATATAATTTTTTGGTCAGCACTATCAAACTGTGGTACTATGAGTGAGTTGCCATGGTCCTTCTGTGCTGTCACACTCACCGTCTATCTGCAGATGGATTGTTCAACACAGCTACGCCATCTGACATGTAGTCCTTGACCATCTTCTCCAGGCGATTGGTGTTGGAGGACGTGGAACTGCCCGATTGCTGTTCTGTGGGCTGCTGCATGGGTGTCAGAAAATGTTCCCACTCCAAGGACACTGCCAATACCATTCCCTTTTGGGCACTAGCAGCAGCTTGTGTTCTTTGCTGCCCTCCTGGTCCTCCTGGGTTTGCTGAAGTCAGTCTGTCGGCGTACAACTGGCTAGAGAAGGAGGAGGATGTCAATCTCCTCTCTAAAGTCTCCATCCTCAAGGGCCTGCTGGAATTGTTCCATTTTTGACCTGTCTGACACTTTCTTCAATCAGTTTTTTAACATTGTGTTTGTATAAACTGGGTATAAACCCAGTAATTGGTGTTGTCCAGAATAATGAATAATAATGAATAGTGAATAATGCACGGGCCGCGTTCAATGCAGTCTAGCATGAATTGAGCCATGTGTGCCAGAGAATCCTGCCAGACTCCTCTGTCTTCATGTTCTTGTGAGCGTTGTGATTGTTGTTATGCACCATATTCGTCACCAGCATCACTTTCTTTCTCTTCTGCTGTCCATTCCCGCTAAATTGTGAAAGTCCAACGTGCACCGCTCTGTCCCTCGGCAGTGGGGGCATCCAATTCCTGCTCCAACTCCAGCTGTTCCTCGTCCTGTTCTTTGTCATAGCTGGGACCAGCGTTTCCTGAGGCAGGCTGCCTGATGTTGGTATCATCACGCTGATCGTTTTCATCTTCAGATTCCCCCACTTGCATCATGCCAGCGGTTTCCATCTTCAACATTGATTTCTTCAGTAAACACAGCAGTGGTATTGTAATGCTGACTGTAGAGTTGTCACTGCTCAGTCACAAGCAACGTGGATTGCTCAAAATTTTGGAGGACTTGGCAGAGATCCAACATGGTGGCCCAATCAGATCCACAGAAGCTTGGTAGCTAGCTGCTGGAATGCGCCTCGGCACTGCGCAAAAGCGTGCTAGCATGTGCAGCGTAGAATTCCAGCGCGTAGGGAGGGACATCACCCAGCGAGCGATGGTGCACTACATTGAAGCGCTCCTGCATCTCTTGGTGAGTCCTTCAGAAGCGGTACTGGACTTTAAAAAATGTTTTTTTTTTTTTTTCCTTCAACAGAAGATCTGCCACGTTGGAGTGAGGAGGACGCCGCCGACCCCGACACCAAGCTGAACCCCGGGGAACTCCAAGCAGAGGATCTTCAGGAACCCTCAAGGCTTTGAGCAAGCTGAGGAGGATCAGCAGTCCCGGCGAGACCTCTCCTCATATGTGACTGTGTGCAGTGGAGTAGAGCTCCCCAGAACAACCTCTCACTTGTCACTTTGTCACTGGTCACTTTGTCACTTTGTCACTTTGTCATTTTGTCACTTTGTCACTTGTCACTTTGTCACTTGTCACTTTGTCATTTTGTCACTTTGTCATTTTGTCACTTTGTCAGTCACTTTGTCACTTTGTCACTTTGTCACTGGTCACTTTGTCACTTTTCACTTTGTCACTTGTCACTTGTCACTTGGTCACTTGGTCACTTGTCCAGATGATCTCGGTACACCTCCTGCGATTCAAATTCCTGCACACATTGCTCTGGGATTTGGGTGTGATGAATGATGCATCTAACTGGCCACCGGAGGCAATTAAGGCCTTCAAAACATTGAAAGCAGCTTTCTGTTCCGCCCCCATTTTGCGTCATGTTGAGTTGTTGATGTCATGTTCATCCTCGGCCTCGCCTTGCATTTCAGTGCGAGGTGCATTTTCCACAGAAAAAGGTTGTGAATCCGGGCACAACATTTGTGGCTGTTCCATTGACCTTTCACAGGTAGAAGATTGTGGGGGTGGGAATAGCTCCTCCGAATAGCCCATTGTGTCCTGAAAACTACTCATTGCATTGCTTTGCGCACGCATTTTTTTGTCCTCATGCAAGGCCTGAGTTGCGCATGAAAGCGTGGCCTTCTCCTCCTGCGCCTCCTCCTGTTCCATCCTGTCTGCTGCTACTGGGTTAGCGTTGCCGCCCGGTCCCTGTTTATTGAACCTCTTATCTTTATTACATTTATGACTGCATGGCGGTACAAAGCATGCTATCCGCATGCTTCTTGTCCTCATGCAAGGCCTGGGTTGTTGTGTCTCAAAGCGTGGCTTTCTCCTCCTGCGCCTCCTCCTGTTCCATCACGTGTGCTGCTGCTGCTGCTGGGTTAGCGTTGCCGGTCCCTGTTTATGGAACCTCTCATCTTTATTACATTTATGACTGCATGGCGGTAAAAAGCATGCTATCCGCACGCTTCTTGTCCTCATGCAAGGCCTGGGTTGTTGTGTCTCAAAAAGCGTGGCCTTCTCCTCCTGCACCTCCTCCTCCTGTTCCATCACGTGTGCTGCTGCTGGTGCTGGGTTAGCGTTACCGGTCCCTTTTCCTGGAACCTCTTCTCTGTATTACATTTATGACTGCATGGCGACAAAAAGCATGTTACCTGTACAAAGAAACATGACATTTTCCACATTTAAAAGACAGTTTTTCCTTTGAAACTTTACAATCAATTTTCTCAAAAACTATAAGCTCTTTTTCAAATATTTTTTTTCCTCTTGTACCCACTCCCAAGGTGCACATACCCTGCAAATTTGGGGTATGTAGCATGTAAGGAAGCTTTACAAAGCACGAAAGTTCGGGTCCCCATTGACTTCCATTATGTTCGGAGTTCGGCGCGAACACCCGAACATCGCGGCGATGTTCGGCGAACGTTCGCGAACCCGAACATCTAGGTGTTCGCCCAACACTAGTGACAGCTACAAAAGAGTTGAAACAGTTACAGTGAATATCATCTTTTACAAATGTGTGTATGTGTACAGATGCACTGCCGTTTCTTGGGCCGTGCAGGGCGTGCAACTGCACTGAGTGCAGTGCGGGAGGTTGGAGCAAGTGGGCGCTGAATGAGGAGAAAGTGTCAGACTGAGCAGAGCAGGAGAGGAGAGGAGGAAGAGGAAATAAGTGGAAGATGGGCGATCATGTGACCCAGCTCCTCTGCTACCACGCAGAAATGAGAGGAAGGGAAGTACCGCCCCAGCCCTTGAGGGGGAAAAGTGTTCATCCGATCAGGTATTTGTGAAGCAGCTGCTGAGAGCTCTACACAGGGCAGAGGGAGGATATCAGCAGGGAAACAATATAGAGCTGCAGCAGAGAGGAATCACAAGGCTATTGTGCTTGTTTACAGAACATCCCACCCACATTGCAGAGCACATTAGAGTACTGGGAGGCTGAAGAAGTGCTAGTGAGGAAACCCAGAACGATGAGAGTGACTTGTATGTACTCTCACTCCCACAAGGTGAACTTTATTGGGGAAGATTAATTTTGCAGGAGGAAATGGATTGACCGAGAATTTTTTTTTAATATATTGCATCAGGCAGGGGTGCTTTTTATGTCGGACAGCACACAGGAGAGATAGCTGAACTGAAGTTGTGGGTCAAGACGTTTGGTATACGAGGTTCCCCCACAGCTATAGTGATGTAAGTCACTGACTCAGCACAGTGAGTAGGTGCTTCTGTGTGCACAGGGCTTACAGTTTGTAGTAGTGAGGCGGACTATGGGAGCGCACAGGCAGTGAGTTGGGAAGATTTAATTGCACTTTGTTTGACCAGAGAGTGCAGCTGCATAATCTGACACCCTTTATAACTGTGGCAGCTTCTCCTTCTGGCTGTTTTTAAAGAGAACCCGAGATGGGTTTTAAGAATGCCATTAGGGCACAGAGGCTGGTTCTGCATACAATGACCAGACTCTGTTACTGTGCTGTGTACCCCCAGGCACCCCCTGCTCTCTGCTGTCCCCCAGAAATCAAACCACCGTGCTAGCAACATGCAGCGTGTTGCTAGCAGGCTGTTTACCTCTGAGTTCCTGTCACCGCCATTCCTCCGCCTCCTCTATAGCGCTGCTTCCCGTCTGCGTCCCTTCCCTCCAATCAGCTTATGGAGGCGGGGAGCTGCACTATAGAGGAGACGAGGGAGTGGTGGTGACAGACACTCAGAAGTAAACAGCCTGCTAGCGGCATGCTGCATGTTTCTAGCATTGCGGTTTGATTTCTGGGGGACAGCAGAGTGCAGAGGGGCCTGGGGGGCACAGTATAGTAACAGAGGCTGGTCATTGTATGCAGAACCAGCCTCTGTGTCCCAGACGCTTATCTTCAAGGGTGCAGGCATCGCTAGTGCCATGGGCACCACAGCACCCATGGGCGCCATACCTGCACCCATCTTCTCCTAATGCCGCTGTTTCGACGCCTGCCGGACCGCCACTGCTGTCTCCCGGCTGCCCGCGGCTGCTGTTCCCGCTGCCTTCCATCAGATCAGTGGCGACATGAGGAAAGGACGCATGGCACGCGTACACTGCACTGATTGCACATGCGGAAGTGACGTTATTAGTCACTACCCACATATGAAGCGCAGCCATGTGCGTGTGTACCATGCGCATCACATGCTCATCACTTCCCCGCTGATGGAGTTTGAATGAAGGCAGGGTGGACAGGACGGGAGACAGCAGTGGCGGGCGGGCTGATCTTAGGTCTGACTATCTATGAGTAGGGCACCGCACCTGTCACTACCTAACCTACGGGGGTCCCTGGCACTACCTAACATGGGGGTCCCTGTCATTACGTAACCTGGAGGTCCCTTGCACTACCTAACTAGGGGGTCCCTGTCACTAACTAACCTGGGGGTCCCTGGCACTACCTATTATTATTATTTAGTGTTTATATAGCGCCGACATCTTCCGCAGCGCTGTACAGAGGATATAGTCTAGTCACTAACTGTCCCTCAGAGGGGCTCACAATCTAGTCCCTACTATAGTCATATGTCTATGTATGTATCTTGTAGTGTATATATTGTAATCTAGGGTTTAAAATTGGATGAGAGGTTATGGGATAAGATCTTCCACTCAATTTGGATTACTCAGTACTCAGTTAACGCAATTCAAACTAATAACGAGATGGTACCTCACCCTGGCGAGGATGGCAAGTAATGGCCTAATAGTAAATGATCTATGTTGGAAGTGCACTAATCAATGTGGTACTTTGGCACATATGATGTGGGAGTGCCCTGTAGTGAGAAATTTTTGGGTGGAGGTGGACATTTTTTTAAGAACTAAATTTACTAGGCAACTAACCATCGATATTATGGGGGCATTGTTTGGAGTGTTGGACGGGGCTCAGGGATTGGGTCAGTCGTGGGAGTCATTGCTAATCCTGGGAACAGCGGTCGCGAGGAAACTTATTATAAAGTTATGGAAAGCACAAGGAGCACCTTCTGTTCAGGAACGGGTAACTGAAATGACAGCAATTTTGGAGGATGAAATAGAAAATGAGGCGGTAGAAGAAGCAGAAGATAGAATACAACTCACCCGTAGAATAGGGAAAGAAATATATACATTATGGATTAGCAGGTTGTAATCTAAATCTACTGGTGGGAGAGGCCAGTCCCGGAACAAATGGACGGTTGAATGGTGTGAATGTGAGGACAAGTGGATTGAATGAAAGTGGTATGTTGATCGATGTAGGGTGTGGGGGACAGGGGAGGGAGTTACCTACTGCCGTATTTTTTTTGGTGGAGTTTCTCTCTTTTTGCTCTTTACTTTTTTTTTCTTTTTTGTTGTTGTTTTTGATGTTCTTTATGGTAAAGGAAGTAATAGGCCCTTGTAGCTAGTAATGGGGAGCGGACGGGGGGAGAGTGGCGTGCCTAAATAGGTTTCGGGCGGTAGAGGGGGGTGGGTGGGTTGTTTATTCTGACTGGTTTTGAGGATCTAGTGTTTGTCCTAGTTTTTTATAGATTACTATATAATAAAGATGTTCATAGATCAACGCAAACTATGATGCAAATTACTCCCAACTACAGGAGGGCACTGATGAAGCCAAGTTAATAGGTTGGGACATGGCTTTTGTAAAGCTGCTGACTGTTTGCGAAAAAAAAATAATTGTAGTTTAGGGCCAATTTAGGGGAAGCCAATTAACTTATCTGTATGTTTTTAGGATGTGTGAGGAAACCAGAGTGCCAGGAGGAAACCCACACAGACACGGGGAGAACATACAAACTCCTTGCAGATGTTGACCTGGCTGGGATTCGAACCAGGGACCCAGAGCTGCAAGGCGAGAGTGCTAACCACTACGCCACTGTGCTGCCTAACATGGGAGTCCCGGCCACTACATAACATGGGGGTCCCTGCCCCTACCTAACATGGGGTTCCTGGTACTACCTAACATTGGGGTCCCTGACACTACCTAACATGGGGGTCCCTGGCACTACCTAACATGGGAGGTCCCTGGCACTACCTAACATGGGGGTCCCTGGTACTACCTAACATGGGGGTCCCTGTCATTACCTAACCTGGAGGTCCCTGTCATTACCTAACCTGGAGGTCCCTGTCACTAACTAACCTGGAGGTCCCTGTTACTAACTAACCTGGGGGTCCCTGGCACTTCCTAACCTAGGGGGTTTCTGCCACTACCTAACCTAGGGGATTTCTGCCACTACCGAACCTAGGGGATTTCTGCTGCCACCTAACATGGGGGTCCCTGTCACTACCTAACATGGGGGTCCCTGTCACTAACCTAGGGGTCCCTGTCACTACTTAACCTAGGGGGTCCCTGTCACTACCTACCTTGGGGGTCCCTATGACTACCTGACCTGGGTATTCATCTGTCCCTACCTAACCTGGGGGGCCCTGTCACTACCTGACCAGGGGAGGCACCTGACAGTGCCTCTACCTAAGATAAGGGGGTACCTATACTGGGGACACCTCTGGCTACATAATACTGGGGGATCACACCTGGCTACCTATTGGAATTGGTGGGCCTGTGTACGTTATACTTCTGGGGGTAATTTAATCTGTAATAATTATCTGTAACTTAATTATTTTATCTGGTCTGGATGCTTATTACATTTACTATTTAATATTTTTGTTGTGTGGCATGTGACTACTTGATTCTTTTATGTGGAGGCATGGAACTATTTTATCCTGTTATCTGGAAGCAAGTGACTATTTATTTCTTTAATTTTGAGGGGCATGGATACTTAATTGTAATATACTATAGGTGTATCCCAAAAAGTAACCAGCAGTATTTAGTGACAAAACCCCCCCCAAATGTACGCGAGAAGCGGGTGGGGGCCCAATTATAGTGTTTGCCATAGGCGCCATATTACCCAGATACGCCTCTGCTGTGTCCTAATGGCAGGGACGGATCTAGGGGGGGGGGGGGAGCGGGTCTCTTGCCCCAGGCGCAGTTTGTTGAATTCTTAAAAAGGCGGCAAAACTGGATAGGGAAAGGCAGTTTAGGCACCAAAACCTGACCTTTAGGTGCCAAAACTGGTTGAGGAATGGCAGTTTAGGCGCCAAAACCTGACCTTTAGGCACCAAAACTGAATGGGGAATGGCAGTTTAGGCGCTAAAACCTGCCCTTGCCCCAGGCGCAATTTGTTCTAGATCCGTCCCTGCCTAATGGCATTATTAAAACCCACCTTGGGTTCTCTTTAAAATGTACTAGAGAGAGATCAGTCATACTTACCCTTTTATACATACCTGGGGCTTCCTCCAGCCTCATGAGCACAGAACGCTCCCACGCCGTCGTCCTCCGCTGCCTTCAGCTCCGGTATCGGGTCCCATTAGTTCAGCCAGTCTGCGGAAGAGAAAGCGCTCTCTTTACGTATCTCTCCTGCGCCTGCCCAGTACAGCGGACCCAACTGGAATTGGCTATTTTTGTTCTGAGAGCCGCAACAGCACCATCCGCTGGAGCCAGGGAAGGTAAATATATCAAGCCTTGTCAGGCTTGTCAGGGGAGGATTGCAGGAGGCTTCGGGGGAGCCAGCGCTGGATTGCCTACAGCTACAGGGACAGATGAAGCCTCATTGGGACCCTGAGGCTTCCCCCTCCCGAGGTAAGTACCCCCCCAGGGGATGTTCTTTTTTATACAGGGTCTCTTTAAGAAAGTGTACACTCCTTCTGTACTTTTTTTAAGCGTTTACCTCCAAACATCAATACCAAACTGCTACTTCACACCTCATCCTATTGCATTGCATTCATGTTGCTCCCCATAAATCCAAGTCTCAGCTACACTGTCCCCTCAGAGGGGCTCACAATAAAATTCCTACCATGGTCATATGTTTATGTATGTGTTGTGTAGTCTGTAGTGCTACATGCTATCTCCTCTCTGTAATAGACATCCTTCCTTTTTCCCATTTCTGCTTATGTACATCTGATTTCCAGCTTCTTTTCCTGGCAGATCGATTCTTCCCGGCTGTGCCCCTATTTTGATATAATGTTTCCCAAAGCTAACCTCTACAGTCAGTGTCAGATCCTGTGTTCCTCTACCATCTATGGCTCCCGCCCATTCCTGCAACAGGCTGTTACCTCCACGCATAGCTGTGATACATTGCTGCCACAGCATTCTCCTGTGACACACTGCTGTGTTCCATACATTCCTAATGCAGCCCCCCCCCGCTCCCAAAGCATATTCCTGTAAAATTGCGGCTTTTCACATATGCCGGCCCTCCCATAGCATGCTAGAGGAGGCAGTTTGGTTGAGAATTTGACAGACACTATGTGCCAGCCAATTGTATCTCCTACCTGCTCCTTTATTCATTTAATAGAAAGTATAGCTCAGCAGTGTGCCTTCGTGGGCCTTGCTCCCCACAACTGACAACCTAATGAATATACAGTACATGAAGAGCGATATTGGTTAACCATGTACATGGACCTTAGGTCTTAGGAGGAGAGGTCGGTGAGGCTTTGGGTAGTGAAAAATACAAATCTGGCCTTGGCTGAGAGAGTCTGGGAGCCAGCAAGAGGCAAGTGGCATCACCACCTGTACTGGGGGAGGGCGTATTTTTTGATTCTCGCCCTAGGAGCAGTTTGACCTAGAAACTGCACTGTACAGATGCATTTTCAATTTTACAGTTTTTCATCATAGTACCCCTTTAACTAAATACTAATTAAACATAATTTGGCTACTTTTGTTATCAACATTTTTTTTTGTGTTGTCTGCAGGAAGCCACCATAGCAATACTAAAATGCAATCAGTATCCAAAAACACATTTATCATAGTGATATTATAAATTTTGAAGCGTGTTAGTGAATGTTTGTATATCTGTATATTTGTGTGCATCATACCTACTTAGTAATTTATGATCACTTTTTGTAAATACCATGTGGAGAAATATGTAATAGTTGTGTTTTCCCTGTAGGTTGTGGAAAGTGATAATGTCCAGATTTTAGAAAAAGGAAAAATACTGAAGATTCTGAAAACATCTTTGTCATATTCAGGGATATTTACTTGTACTGCCAGCAACATAGCAGGAAGTGCTGAAAAACACATCTTTCTAGATGTTCTTGGTAAGGCATTTTGACAATAGGTGTTAAACATAATGTTATTATCAGATGAAAAGGATCATTTTTAAAATTAATTTTAACTGTAAAGTTAAACTAAGTAAAGAATAAAAAAGAAAGATTTGGGTGGCATTAAGTTTAAGACCTACTTGGAATGCATATAATTGAAAACAGAAGGTTTTTTTGAAGACAGTTATGTGATAAGGATAACAAGTCCACTTTCAGGATGAATTATGTCATATTTACAGTGGGGGAGATTTATCAACGCATTATCAACAGTTTTTTCTTCTTAATCTGTTCTAACCAGCAGGGGGAACAGTTCTGCATGATAACAAGAACCTTCTTAAATCCTAGGTAATAATGGCAATTTAGCATGAATTTCTAGAGCTGTACTACAGTTAAGAAAAGTGCAAATCCATCCCTAAACTGGCGCAGATTAAGAAGTGCTTGATAGCAGTTCTACAGATGTAGAACTGCAGGCTAGACATGATTGCAGAGTACAGGCTAGGCATGATTTTTGAAGGACTCCTCCCACCTGCTGAATTCCTCCTCAGAGCCTGCTGCTATCAATACAGCAGGTGTGTATCGGTTACCTCAGCAACAGCAATTTCCCTTACACACTGCACTGTCTAAGAGACCTTCCTAGCTCCTCCTATTTTACAACAGTTTTAGAAGGAATATGCACTGTCTAATGATTTCTTAAGATGCCAGAGACCGTTCTGCATGGATTTCTAAAAACCTACTAATATTTTGTCTCAGACACTCTTGATAAATCTGGCCCAGTATGTATAAATCCTTCCAAGGGTGATTGGTGGACACTCATCTAACTGATCAGTTAAAGCAGAATAACAGTCTAGCATAACATACAATACAAACTTTTTTTCTCTATTGCCCACACAATTAGCCTAATTTCTCTTGTACCAAAGTAATATCAATGTCATCTGTGTATATTTCACAAGTTTCTCCAGCTCATAGTACTAGATTGCTGGGAAATACCACTGCATTGATACTGTATGTTATATTTGCTGTAATTAATGATCAAGAACAAGCTGGGGTGTTTATACGGCTCTGTTGTAATATATCTGATAAGTCTTCCAAGCACAGTAAACCACTGTTTATTAATCATCTTAGTAACATTTTATGAAATAATTCAGTGTCCCTAGTTTTAGTTCTTATGGTGAGTATTTTAGTATGTATGAGTATGAGTATGTGTGAGTATGTATTCATACAAAATCTAATTTTCAATTTGTGTTAGACTCACCTGAAATAGCTGAAGACATCAGTGATATCTCCATAATTGCTGGAAGAGAAGCTAAGCTGCAATGTAAGGTAAAAGGAAAGCCATTCCCTGTGATCCAGTGGTTTAAAGAAAACAGGTAAAGGAATCATTTTTTTTGCCATTAAAGGTTATCATGCTGTGGCTAATCTTATAAAGCAGATATGAAAGTTTAGTTCCACTTTAAGTAAAATACAAAACATCACTGCAAACTTCCCAGTGGTTTCCAGCAGGAACAGTGTGTACACTAAAATTCTGACTGTTTTTCAAGTCTGTGACAGAAAAGTGTTGCTGTGTGTTAGTAGATTATTCCTCCTGAACACAATTTTCAGCAAATTAAGCTGACTTAGCTATTTCCTCCTCCCAGATGATGTTCTGATCACTGAACCAGTAAAGGAGCTCTCTGGACTTCAGAGTAATTCAAGACATACGAGGAAGTGAAATTGGTGTTTTGGGCAGTGTCAGATCCACCTCTCACTTTGTAATAATACCACCACCCAACTTGATTTATAATACTGTATTTAGTCTTTTTGTGTGCCTGTAAACATGCTTTTCAGATCTCCTAGCAGTTCACTATTCCCGCTTGCTACAGCCACTTTTGAGTGATGTTGAGTAATGATAACCAGAATATTTCTCTGCCTGTCATTAATTGCCACCCATCTATGACATTTAGTTGTAATACATGATGAAAACAATTTTTCCCATTACACAAGAGACTTGTATGTAGAATTTTGCGATACAGGACCATAATATTGATAAAAGTTCCCCAAAAAATTATTTGCCCAGTTACAATATGACCTAAAGCTGCTTATTAAAATCATCTTCTGTAGTGAGGATTTATAAAAAAAAAAAATTAAATAGGCAAATGTTATAAAAGTTTGTGTTTTTGTTTCTAATTTGTAAAATGTAATCATTACTGTAACTGTTTTTTCTCTAGTGGACTGTATTAAACAATATAAACATTGCTCAGTACAGATCAAATAGAGGTGTGCTAGATTAGGTTTATTGACATAAATGTTATGTTACTCCTGTGTAACTTTTTGATTTGTAGGTTAGTCAATAAAGGAGACCCAAATATTAACATTTTGGAAAATGGACAAATCTTGCACATAAAGAACTCACGTTTAACTGATGGCGGGACTTACAAATGTGTAGCTACCAATTCTGCTGGCTCACAAAC
Source organism: Hyperolius riggenbachi (assembly GCF_040937935.1). Classification (NCBI taxonomy): domain Eukaryota; kingdom Metazoa; phylum Chordata; class Amphibia; order Anura; family Hyperoliidae; genus Hyperolius; species Hyperolius riggenbachi. The sequence goes on from NC_090651.1 coordinate 162,035,435, forward strand.
AAAAGAAAGAAAATTAAGTGTTTATAGTAAGTCTAACTCACTGTTTGAATCATTTGCAAAGTAAACTGTTATAAATATGGGGAACGACTAACTATTGAATGCCTGCTTTGCTTTTGTGTTCATAAGGGGGGCACGTTTGTTGCATATTACAGATGCAGAAGGCTCTCTTTCTTCCGATTGAAATATTAGATACTAAACGCAGGAATGGATGAAGGCTACATTATGTCTCCCTGTATAAGTGTATGTTTGGTCATCAACATACAGTGTCATATTAACAGGTGTATCTAGAGGTTTTGGAGTCAAAATACACCTTCAAACAGGCACTTAAAAACATGAATATCTGCATGATAGTGTCAGTTAGCTACTGTTGGCTAAATACATGGATTACTTATACTTATAAATGTCCTTCTCAAGTTAGAACTAAAGTAGTGACCACAAAACATTTTATTTTTCAGTTTCGCCAAACATTAAACATAGCAACACCACAGCAGAGGTATCCTTTAATGTTGGCAGCAAAGTTATTTTGGAATGTGATGCCTGGGGGATTCCAGAGCCTACAATATCATGGTATAAAGAAGGAGAGAGGATTCATCCTGGCACACATGTCTCTGCTTTTGAAAATGGCAAATATCTTCATATCTCTGAGCTGAAGATTGCAGATTCCGGCAGATACACGTGTCATGTGACTAACATTGCAGGAGAAGCAGAAAAGGTTTACCTACTTGATGTTTATGGTAAGTTTTGTTTTTTTTATATTTCAAGCTTTATTGTCAAAAGTGCATAAAAAAGTAAATGTGTAGATTGCCAATAGTCATGCTTATACACATGTATCAACAGAGTGACAATAATAGTGTGATAGCTCAATAGAATGCAAAATCAGGCATCATCACAATAGCCAGAACAGAAAAATCACGTACTGACTTAGTGGGTCCATAATACTGTCTTCATTGTAACTGTAACAGTAAAGCACAAGAGGACAAGAATAAAGAAGAGACATTAATAAGAATGGAAAGCATAGAAAGAGAGAATAGAGAAAAAGTGGAAAGACAATAAGGAAGGAAAGGAGGTGGGGGGGGGGGGTCAAGAGGGAAAGTGCTTAATAGACCCAGTAGACTTAACCACTTAAGGACCGGGCTGTTTTTCGCTGATCTGTGCTGCATGGACTTTCCAGCCCACAGCACAGATCAGGATAGAGGCAGGGCGATCAGACTTCCCCCCTTTTTTCCCCACTAGGGGGATGTCCTGCTGGGGAGGGGGGTCTGATCGCCGCCGCTGTGTGGACGAGAGGGCGGGGGAACTCCTCAAAGCCCCCCTCCACTACGATTCCCAGCCTCCCTGTCCTTCCCTCCCTCCTTCCTGTGGGCGGCACAGGATGGTGATCAATCCTGCGCCGCCTCTGATAGGCTTCAGTATATCAGATGCCGGCGATCCCCAGCCAATCAGAAGCCGGGGATCGCCGATCTCCTTTACGATGTAAACACAGGGGATTTCTTCCCCGCATCTTTACATTTAGCCTGCTAGCCATGATCGGAGGCTCGCAGGCTGTTCATGGAGACACCCTCCGTGAACTGACATGGAACAGCCGCTCAAACGGCCGTTTCCATGTAAAACCACTTACGACCTGCCGCCGCCTATCGGCGTTAGGTGGTCGTTAAGTGGTTAATGTGCACTGTCCCCATGCGCTGTCTGCACACTTTTAGTTTACCATCTTTCATTCATACACCCTTATGTACTCTGTGTTGAAATTGACAGCACCGCTCGTAGTCTGAATGAAGCATAAGACATGATACATGAGATTAGTAACTAAGAAGAGCAGGTAACACTGGAACTGTGTCTGAGCTGTGGATATGAGTATGAAATACATGTAATAAAAGTACTGCAAGCCAAATGGATGTGGTCAGGACTGCACAATTAGATTTGCTTTACACTACACTGGGCTTCATTTAGCCAACTGTCTGAATTAAGTACCTAAAGTTACATGTTTATTTTGTATTTTGGCTGTTTATTTCGTTATAGTAAGATAATTTGTTGTGTAGTTCCAGCTTCTGTTGATGGAGACACAAGCAAACCACAAAATAAGAAGGTTATACTTAGTAAAACACTTATACTGGAGTGTGTAGCCAGAGGACATCCTTTACCTTTAATAACCTGGCTGAAAGATGGCGTGCCCATAGAGATAAACGACAAGATACGTCTTTTGCACAATGGCAGAAAATTGGAGATAAAGTCAGCAAAGGTGTTTGACCAAGGACAGTACACATGTGTGGCAACAAATGTAGCAGGAGAAGCTGAGATGATTCATGAAGTTCAAGTCTTAGGTTAGTACAAATCGGGTATCATTTTTAGAGGAACCTTCTAACTAAAGCAAATCTATGCCAAAAATTATTTTTAAGAACTAATGATAAGGCTGCATTCTCGCCCCACTGCCAGCTGCCCACTTCACCATAATTCAGCTCTACAATGGAGTAGTGGCCATTTTTTTGTGAATGTGGCCACATTTCTTTTTAAGTGAAGTTGAAAGAGAAGTTGATGCCCTTTAGTTGATATGGATGATATGGGGCTTGATTCACAAAAGGGTGCTAATTTAGCATGCCTAAAAGCCACTTAGCACGCCTAAAGCCCTTTAGAGCACGCAAAGGCGCATAAAGTTTAGCGCTGTGCAGTGTGCGCAAAACGTCGCACCGGGTGAGATGAAACCGTTGCACCGGGTGCGCCTAAACCGTCGCACCGGGTGCGCCCAAAATATTGCACTGTGCGATGTTTCGGGTGCACCTTGTGCGATGCTTTAGGCGCATCCGGTGTGAAGTTTTGCGCGCACTGCACAGCGCTAAACTTTGCGCGCGATCAATCGAACAAGAAAAGCTTTAGGCGTGCTAACTGCTTAGCACCCTGGTTAGCATGCCCAAAGCATTTAGGCTTGCTAACTAAGTTGGCACCCTTTTGTGAATCAAGCCCATACTCTGTAATTATTTCATGCTAATGATTGTTGTGATAATTATTACTATTACAATTTTTTTTTTTTGCTTTATTTTAACATACAAGATGATTGTTTTGAACACATTATTAATGTTGTCTATTACTCAGCACTTAGTAGTGAATGGAGGGTAATCACTGGATGTATTTGTAGTTTTTGTCCTTCTTCTTAGTCATGTAAGGCTTGACCAAAAAATTTATGGGGTGGCGGGAAACTGGACTTATATGCATTTTATACAGTATGTGTCCAGGCTCTGGGGGAATGAAGACTATCAAGATTTACACAAAAATCTTTACTTTTTATAACAAATTGGATATATGTAATCAAATAATTGTTTTATATAATTGGTTCAGTACCGCCAACTATAGAAGACTCAGAGGACCCTGAAGATTACACTATCATTGCCAATAATCCTGTAGAACTGGAATGCTATGTTAAAGGAACTCCTCTCCCGATGATAATGTAAGATATAGCATGTATTTCTATTACATTTTTCTTTTTACATTTTTTTTGTCAATCTTTGTGTTTTTGCATCAAAATACACTTGCTATGTTTTCTGCAGGAGTTAAGGCAATATCAGTTTTTGGTATTTATCATGCATCTGTACAGGAGATCTAAGACAATTTTCAGAGACATTTTTTAACATGACTTTAGGGTGGTACTCCTGTCATCTGTGCTTTGAGCCCTTTAAGCAGGGTGAATAATGCATATGTAAAGGATCTTAAAAATGTTTACTGCACTAATAGTTTCAATAGTTCTCACTTCTGGCTCTAGAAGACAGCTTGTTATATTCATGCGGGGTAGGTAGATTGAAGCTAAATATATAAAGCAGTTGAGGACCACAGGCTTTCACCCCCCTAGTGACCAAGCAATTTTTTACAATTCAGGTCACTGCAGCTTTAATAGCTCGCTGTAGGGCCATACAACTGAGCACACAAATGAATCTTGTTCCCTTTTCTTGCCGCCAACAGAGCTTTCTGTCGGTGACATCTGATTGCTGCTGCAACGTTTGTTCTTTTATTTCTTATTTAATTTACTTGTCTTCTTTTTTTTATAAAAGTCACTATTTTATTTAAATTTATGCCTCCCCCTTGCTCCTTCCCCCAAAGATACAATCATAGAGATCACCTCTTAAAGGCATTAGCCTATATGAGGGATCCATTCCCTGACTCTCCAGGGGACAGCTCAGTGACAGAGCTGTCCCCCGTACAGCGCTGCAGTAGATTGCAGCGCTGTACATGTAAAAAAAACATATTTTTTTGTTTTGTAACAGCCTGCTAGCCGCTAGCAGACTGATTGCTGCAGCCGCTTCTCTCCCTCTGCAGGGAACGGGTGCAGGGTGAACGGTCGTTCACTGCAAATCTCGTGCATCGCCACTCTGCGGCCCGCAATTCTGGGTGAAGTGGTCGTAGAGTGGTTAATAGATATAGGTATGCATATGATATAATTCAAAAATGATAAATGTATTAATTGGATAAGAACAGCAATCCATATCCTACACAAATTGTGTAACTGGTGCGACCACCACAAAATACACCAACCCAATTAATAGATATATCTAAATATATAATATCTATATATAAAATCAGATGTATGTGTGTGTGTGTGTATTTATGTATGTATGTATATGTGTATGTATGTGCCGCGATCACTCAAAAACGGCTTGACCGATTTGAGCGAAACTTGGTATAAAGATTCCTTACTACCTTGGATGATATGTTCTGGGGGTCTTGCGTCCCCCCTGCACACATGGGCAAAGCTACAAACAGACAATCAGATTTCACCCATTCATGTCAATAGAAAAAATGGAAAAGGCTGCCATTCTCACAGTAATCAAGCCAGAGTCCCCACAATTGGCACAGTTGGTCACTTGGTGACCGAGTGTAACGATTGTGGAATTCTCTCCGTGGTCAGCGCACAGGACGGGCGCTGACACTGCAGAAATCCTCCACAAGCGTATAATTTGAGAGAACCCAGCAAAAGGTGCAACGCACCTGTAGAGGGAAATTCCTGTCGGCAGATGGAGCTGTGGAGTGCAGAGGAACAGATCCTCTGCCCTGCCACAGACGCCAGATAGGAATTGTACGAAGAGAAGAACGCAGGGCAAGATAGCCCTTAAAGAAAGAGAGTAAAGCGACAGAGTGTATGTGTGTCCACCAATCTAGTCGCCACCCAGCGACGATGAACACACAACCATGAAGATCAGGTGAGAAGGCAATCGCAAGAGATGGCGATTGCTAACAGTGACACAAGACAGAATAAGCACAGAGGAGGAATGTATGTGTGTGCACCAATCTAGTCGCCAACCTGCGACGGTGGACACACAACAGAGGAAACCATGTGAGAACGCAATCGCAAAAGAAGCGATTGCGAATGAGAATGAGCATAGGGACAGAATGTATGTGTGTGCACCAATCTAGTCGCCAACCCGCGACGGTGAACACACAACAGCACATATGAAGTAGGAACACAATCGCGAGAGAGGCGATTGCCAGAGGTGACACAAGGCTAAAGCAAGACAGGGCACGAGAGTAGCACAGGCACAACAAATCATACAATGAGAAGATAAGGAAAATAACAAACGCTAACTAAACACGAACACCGCACTCACTCGCAACAGCGAACGCATTTACAGCGCGATCTCCGCACGTTAAGCGCAACAGAGACAAGCACGCCTAACTAAACCCCGCCACCCAAACACGAAACAGAGAACGCGAGCGCTTTCTTAACGGTTACCTCACCGAGCCTACAGCAAGCGTTCGTATCAGGCAAGACAGACAGACGACCGGGAAACAGGATAGGAAAGATCCACTGCTCTTTCCGCCAGAGCGAGTGCGATCCAAGTAAAGCAACAGAGCTTAGCAGGATACACTGCTCTTTCCGCCAGAGCGAGTGCGATCCAAGTTCAGGGACAGGATAGGAAAGATCCACTGCTCTTACCGCCAGAGCGAGTGCGATCCGGGTTCAGGGACAGGATCACAGATCAGAAGGATCCACAGCCGCTACCGAGAGGGGCTAGTGCGATCCAAGCAAAACAGGCAGATGAGATAGCCGGTGGCAACCGCTGCTCCAACTATACTCCAAGAAAGCAGATCAGAAGGATCCACAGCCGCTACCGCTAGAGGCTGGTGCAATCCAAGTAAGACAGATGAAACAGAAGGGGCTACCAGTAGCAACCGCTGCACTGGTTAGCACCCACAGACAGAACGATTTCCTATCGACCACCGTTGGCGACAGAACAATCACAACAGAGAGGCAACATAGACAAAACAGATAAGCAGGCTAACTGCACTAGAGGAGCTGCCTAGTGCAGTCCCCAGAATTACTCTAAGATACCTATAACAATCCAACAGGGAAGGTTGACACTCCAGGAGTGTATTTAACAAACCCTTATGACCAGCAAAGCCTTCTGGTCAGCAGAAGGCTTTTATACTGCCAGCCCTCAAACGAGACAGCTGGGCAATTTGCATGTATGCAAATCCCTCAGCAAAGTAACTCTGAAAGTTGCAAGATGAATCCAGGTCTCTTTTCCAGAGACCTGCATCTCTCAGACATAAGGAATGGTCAAACAGCTGTCTGCCTGTGCAGCCAGCTGAGCGGATCATTACAGTACCTCCCCCCTCTAGGGACGGATTCCAGACGTCCCTCAAAACTAGTATTTCCACAAAACTCTAACTGAAGACTCATGAAGGTCGGGACAGCCCGACAAGGCCCAATTCCAGAGTCAGTCCACCCGAAACCGACCTCATCGGAAGCAGAAGCCACCGAAACATGCCCATCAGTACTACAAGTCTCAGTGTAACACCCATCAGGACTGTGAATGCCAGAGAAGAAGCCATCGACACCCTCCAGACAATACCCACCACCTTCCAGGGAGCGTCCGAAAACACCAAACCTGCCACAATAACTGTTCGAAGTGTCTCTTTCAAAACAAAAGCCACTGTTGATCCTATCCAGGGTGCCAAGCAAAATCTCTCCCGGAATCTCCCAGAACCCTTTGAAGCTCCGCAGAGATCCCAAGAGGCCAGAACGCTCACCAGGCTCACATGGAGAACCACCAAGAACCCCTATGGAACCTATGATTATTCTGGATTCAGAATTACCAGGACACCTATCAAGATCAGGACTTTCAGGGACCACTTCTGGGCTTGCAAACAGGCAGGCAATATCAGAGCATGTCTCCACCGAGGAAGCATCTGAGCATGCTGGTAACCGAGGCACACTTGGGCTTTCTGGGTCACAGAGCACATTGGGGTACACCAGCACAGGAGAAACCTCAGGACATGTCGGGGAACTGCCAACCTCAGAGTCCGACACGACAAGACCAAAACCAGGACCGGGCAAAAAATCATCACAAGTAGAGGCTACAGGTACTGGTCTTTCAAAAGAAGACTCGGACTTAAATTCAGAAATTTCTGTGACTGTAATATCATCATTGACTACACATGAGTGAAGCTCCACCAGAGCTGCAAAGGTAGTCAGCACAAGAGCAATGCCCACTGAAGTGGGCAAAACCTCAGACGGATCTGGGGGGCAGGAGGCATCTCCTAGAAGTTCTGCATCCCCCAGGAGGGACTTGGAAACCTTCAAAACATCAAACAAGACCTCAGAAGTGTCATTTTCCAAGTTTTCTAAGAAGGATTCTGAAGTATCCATGTTACAGGGCTGAACATTAAATACCTCCTGCAGACAGGGCAGATGTCTCAGGAATCTTTCCACCATAAGCTGAGACTGAGTTTCATCATCAGGACACGGAAGCACAGGAATATCTAGTGAAACTAACTCTGACTTTCTGAGTTTCGTTTCACTGCAGGCAGATTTTATACAAGGCAAAACTGACTCATCCAGAGTACAGGGTGGAGAGTCAATACTTTCTTCATAGCAAGAAAGGGACTCACAACTGTCAGTGCGATTGGACATCATATTGTTATTCATGGAACAGGGCAGGCTCAGAGAAACCTTCTCTGGACACAACAAAGATGCTTCAGTGTCAGATTCGCAAAACCAAAGCGCTGTCTCACTCTTAGATTCGGCTAACAATGTCGAATCCGGGGAGTCAGAACGCAAACCTTGCGAATCCAAGATCGCTTTAGGTTGTGAAACTGACGCTTCCATAGTGCAAACCTCCACGATCTGTGGAGCAGACTGTAAGGCGTTCAGGACAGAAACACTGGACCAACCGTCACCAGGCAACGGGCCCTTACAGGTGTGAACAGGGTGAGACAAAGACTCATTTGCAGAAGAAATAGCGACAACAACAGGAGAAACTTTATTAGACATATTTATTTTACTTTTGACGCTGCATAATTTAGGAATTTTCCCCATAGCAGGATCATAGATGGAAGATCTTAAAGATCTGTTTCTAGATGACAAGGGATCCCACATATCTTTGAGAAAACTGGCACATTCATGTTGATCGCAATTTGCAGGAACATCCCAGAAACAGGCATTAGATCGCATAAATTCAAACTGCACACAGTCAGGAGAGAATCTTTCAGGATTCGCACAGGAGTCAACCACAGTGGTACACCCATTCATTTCAGATTGCACAATATCTAGACTCACATGCTTTACCCCAGAAAGGCAGGAACAATCATCCGATAACAATGTCTCTTTATTGGAATCAATTGATTGGTGTGTCTGCCACACACACATCACAGGATCCACAAAACACCTGTCACACTCATCAGAATCTATCAAAGTGTACACGGAATGTATACAAGCGTTTAGCGTCTCTGCGCTTTCTTGCGATATAGAAATCGCAAAACGCCTTCCAATCCATCTCGAATTCCTCAACCAAAGCTCCAATATCTCAGGGAGCAAATGGGGGCTCAAACAACCCGGTATCTAAGTAGCTCTCATAAGGGTTGGGGTCAGGAACATGCATAGACTTTCTTACTCCTTTAATATAGAAAATAATTCTGCCTATTAAAGGGTCCACAAAAGCTTCTGATTGGGGTAATAAACCCTGAGACTGAGCAACATCATGAAGCGTTTTATTCAGGTGCTTGCGTTTTTTAGTTCTTTCCTTTTTAGCAACCTTGCATGACTGCTGTTTAAACGCAAGAGAGGTATCAGAGCAGTTCTCTTGCATCTGCTTAGAACCTGAAGTGGCAACAGAAACATTGAACTGATTTTTATACTCAATGGTTTTGGATAGAACAGCTGACTTATCATCAGCAGCTACACATTCAATCAGAGCAGGTGGTAAGCAAGGCAGCTTAAACCAGTGAGAGAATATCAATGCAAAAAACTGATACAGACTATCATTCCAAGAATTGTCTTTTAAAATATTATAAGCCCAGGAAAACAGATCTCCTTGCATCAGCACATAGGCTAATTCAAAAGCTGACGTGGATGGATCAGTAATTTGAAAGGTAGGATTCAGACAAAATTTTACATATTCAGAGAGGAATTCCTGCTTAGTCTCTGAATCCAGTTTTTTGAAGCTCTTAAAGACACAGGACCCATATTCAACAAAAACGTACAAATCAGAAATTCCCTCTACACTGGGAATTTCGGTTTGGCTGGTCATACTGTAACGATTGTGGCATTCTCTCCGTGGTCAGCGCACAGGACGCGCACTGACACTGCGGAAATCCTCCACAAGCGTATAATTTGAGAGAACCCAGCAAAAGGTGCAACGCACCTGTAGAGGGAAATTCTTGTCGGCAGATGGAGCTGTGGAGTGCAGAGGAACAGATCCTCTGCCCTGCCACAGACACCAGATAGGAATTGTACGAAGGGAAGAACGCAGGGCAAGATAGCCCTTAAAGAAAGAGAGTAAAGTGACAGAGTGTATGTGTGTCCACCAATCTAGTCGCCACCCAGCGACGATGAACACACAACCATGAAGATCAGGTGAGAAGGCAATCGCAAGAGATGGTGATTGCTAACAGTGACACAAGACAGAATAAGCACAGAGGAGGAATGTATGTGTGTGCACCAATCTAGTCGCCAACCTGCGACGGTGGACACACAACAGAGGAAACCAAGTGAGAACGCAATCGCAAGAGAAGCGATTGCGAATGAGAATGAGCACAGGGACAGAATGTATGTGTGTGCACCAATCTAGTCGCCAACCCGTGACGGTGCACACACAACAGCAGATACGAAGTAGGAACGCAATCGCGAGGGAGGTGATTGCCAGAGGTGACACAAGGCTAAAGCAAGACAGGGCACGAGAGTAGCACAGGCACAACAAATCATACAATGAGAAGATAAGGAAAATAACAAACGCTAACTAAACGCGAACACCGCACTCATTCACAACAGCGAACGCGTTTACAGCGCGATCTCCGCACGTTAAGCGCAACAGAGACAAGCACGCCTAACTAACCCCCGCCACCCAAACACGAAACAGAGAACGTGAGCGCTTGCTTAACGGTTACCTCACCGAGCCTACAGCAAGCGTTCGTATCAGACAAGACAGACAGACGACCAGGAAACAGGATACGAAAGATCCACTGCTCTTTCCGCCAGAGCGAGTGCAATCCAAGTAAAGCAACAGAGCTTAGCAGGATCCACTGCTCTTTCCGCCAGAGCGAGTGCGATCCTAGTTCAGGGACAGGATAGGAAAGATCCACTGCTCTTACCGCCAGAGCGAGTGCGATCCGGGTTCAGGGACAGGATCCCAGATCAGAAGGATCTTCAGCCGCTACCGCTAGGGGCTTGTGCGATCCAAGCAAGACAGGCAGATGAGATAGCCGGTGGCTACACTGGTTAGCACCCACAGACAGGGTTCTCAAATTTTGCACAGTTGGTCACTGGGTGACTGGGATTAATATTCAGGAAAATGAGTGGCGCCTACAATAGCCAATCAAAATTCACCTGTTGATTTTCAAGGGGAATATTTAAATTGCTGCCATTCTTACGCTGTTATTAGCAGATGCCTCAAACCTGGGTGACTGGGGTTTAAATTCAGAAAAGGGCAGAGCCACAAACAGCCAATAAGATTTGTTTAATTTCAATGGGAATGTACAAATTATTGATACCAAGGACCCCAAAGCTCATAAACTTGGTAATTGAGTGACTGTATGTCAAGGTTAGAAATAGTTTGCGGTGCCATAAACTACATTTTTTTCATGGCAGGGTTCTCAAACTTGACACAGTTGCCCACTGGGTGAATGGAATTAATATTCAGTGGTTAGAGCCTACGACAGCCAATCAAAATTCACCTATTGATTTTCAAGGGAAATATTTACATTGCTACCATTCTTACACTGTTAAGCAGAGGCCTCAAACCTGATACAATCAGTCACTGGGTGACTGGGGTCCAAATTCACTGAAGGGGGTGGAGCCACAAACAGCCAATCAGATTTGTTAGATTGATTTCAGCCATTATATTATTAGCAGGGTTCTCATACTTGACACAGTTGGTCCCTGAATGACAGGGATTAATATTCAGAAAGTAGGTGGAGCCTACAGCAGCCAATCAAAATTCACCTATTGAATTTCAAGGAGAATATTTACATTGCTGCCATTCATACCCTTTTAATGGCAGAGGCCTCAAATCAGTCAAATCAGGTACAGTCAGTCACTGGGAGACTGGGGTTTAAATTCTGAAAAGGGGTGGGCCAAAAGCAGCCAATCAGATTTGTTTAATTTCAATAGGATAATGCAATTTATTGATGCCAAAGACCCCAAAGCTCATAAACTTGGTCATTGAGTGATTGTATGTCAAGGTTAGAAATAGTGGGCGAAGCCAAAAACAACTAACTTTTTACATGGGGAAATATAATGTGCAGCTATTCTTAGACTGTTAATGGCAGGGTTCTCAAACTTGACTGAGGTGGTCACTGGGTGCCTAGGATTAATATTCAGAAAAGTGAGTGGAGCCTTAAAAAGCCAATCGAAATTCACCTGTTGATTTTCAAGGGGAATATTAAATTTTCTGCCATTCTTGCACTGTTAATGGCAAAAGCCTCAAACCTGGTACAGTTGGTCGTTGGGTCACTGGGGTTTAATTCAGGGGGCAGAGCCACAAACAGCTAATCAGATTTGTTTCATTTCACTGGCAAAATACACATTTTTGATGCCAAGGACTCCAAAGCTCACAAATTTGGTCATTAAGTCACTGTGTGTCCGGGTTACAAAAAGTGGGCGGAGCCAAACACTAATTTCCCTGGGAAAATATAAACTGTAACCCTTCTTACACTGTTTATTGCAGGGTTCTCAAACTTTGCACAGGTGGTCACTGGGTGACTGAGAGTAATATTCAGGGAAATGGGTGGAGCCTATAACAGCTAATCAAAATTCACCTGTTGATTTTTCAAGGGGAATATTTAAATTGCTGCCATTTTTACACTGTTAATAGCAGATGCCTCAAACCTGCTACAGTTTCTCATTGGGTGACTGGGATTCAAATGCTGGAGAAGGGCACAGCCCCACATAGCCAATCTGATTTGTTTAATTTATATGGGAATATGCAAATTATTGATGCCAAAGACCCCAAAGCTCACCAACTAGGTCCTTGAGTGTTTGTGTGTTAGGGTTAGAAAAAGTAGTCAGCACCAGCCAAATAAATACCCGGGCAATGCTGAGTCATCAGCTAGTTATATATGTAATAATAATATATGAATATATATAAATAGATATATTATATAAATACATTTTATATTTATATAAAGTAAATAGGCAATCAAAGTATAAATGTTGCAAATAGGAAAATTAATTCAATAGTTCAAGGTGCTCAGTTCAATTAAAGTAATGGTAAAACCTAGATTAAACAAAGAATAAGTAAAAATACATGACAGTAGATGGAACCCTGAATGATATGCATGTGTGGTTGCTACTTGCTAACAACTATATTTTAATCTTGGCAATAGATATGGCCCAAACAGTTCGCCGGCGAACTTCCGTGGTTCGCGATCGCGGCGAACCGGGAACTTTTCCGGAACTTCGGTTCGCCCCCATAGTGCACCATTAGGGTCAACTTTGACCCTCTACATCACAGTCAGCAGGCACATTGTAGCCAATCAGGCTACACTCCCTCTTGGAACCACTCCCCCCCTATAAAAGGCAGGCACCGCCGGCAATTATACTCACTCGTGTGCCTGCAGTAAATAGAGAAGAGACAGCTGCTGCAGACAGGGCAGACTCTCATAGGGAAAGAATAGTTAGGCTCGTGTAGGCTTCTTAGCTTGCTCCTTTCTGATTCTTATTGCTAAAATAGCACCCCACAACAGCTCTTTTGAGAGCCAATCTTGTTCTTGTGATCTATTTTTTTTTCTGTGTGTGTCCCACTGACACTTGTGTACCTGCACCTGTGTGACTGCACAATGTATTAGTCAAGTCAGTGCATACCATTCACTTCATCCCCCCCCAATATGGACAAAACAAAAGGCAGAGGCAGGCCACCTGGCAGGTCTGTTCGAGGTCGCGCTGTCATGGTGTCGTGCGGCCCTCGACCAAAGTACAGTGTTCAGAAGAAGGCACGTGCCATCAGCCCTCAATATTGTCAGGACGTAGTTGACTATTTAACACAGAACACCTCATCTTTCTCAGCTTCCGCACGGAAGCGTGACATATCTTCCTCCTCCTACTCTGATTCTGGCACCCCACTTAACACTCAGTCGGCCACCACCACCAAAGTGCCATCACCCCAGGGCTCAGTGGTGTGAAATTTTTTTTGTGTGTCTGCCTCAGATGAGAGCAATGCCATCTGTACTCTCTGCCACCGAAAATTGAGCCGTGGAAAGACCAAGACCCGCGTGGGGACAACTACCTTACGAAGGCACATGATTACAAAGCACAAACTGCAATGGGATGACCACCTGAGGAAAAGCAGCACACAAAAGCAAAGCCACACACCGCAGTGGAAGATACTAGGCCGCAATTGTTTCTCAAAAAAGGCCATACCTAAACTATACTGTGATGTTGAAAGGCAAGTGGTGACATCTCTGGCACACAGCGAAGGCTCAAGGGTCCTTCTGACCACGGATGCCTGGTCTGCAAAGCACGCTCAGACCTGCCCGAAGACTAAGTCAGTCCCCACACACAGCATCTCTGCCTGCACGCCGTGTGACTGCCTGCCCCAAGACTAAGTTGCTCCCCACACAGCATATCTGCCCGCAGGCCGATTGACTGCCTTCTCCGCCACCTTCAACAGGGTCCAGGACTCCAGGCGGATTCCTGAATTTTTAAGGTTGCTGCTAGCAGTGGCCGCTATAATAATTTTTCTGGTGCGTGTACATGCCTACCTAATTTTTCTGGCTGCACTGCGGCTGCAACAAAAAAAACAAAAGGCATGTACATGTGCCCATTCCCCTTCGTGATCATTACCTTGCCGCGGTGAAGGGGTTTGCGTATCACAATGAAGCAATAACCGCTGGCTATATGAGTGTCTCAGGCGGTGGCACACCAAAGATAATAAGGTCGTTGCTTCATTGTGGACAGACCAAATTTAATCAGCTGGACAGTCACTGTTGTTCTGTCATTGAGTTACCACAGCCCGTCGACCATATGGGCTTGAAAACCGCCACGGCCTCAACTCTCGCCATGGTGTGCACCAGTCCAGCACGGCCGTCACTACGCAAACAGCTGTTTGCGGTGCGTTACACAGTGACTTTGGTGTGTCAGTGTGAAGCAGTACTCTAAAAACACTCCCTGATTGATGTATACACATGCAAGATGTTTTAAAGCACTTTAGGCCTGGAATTTATCATTCAATGTGATTTCAACCCTTAAAACGCTGCTTTGAGTCAAATCCAGATTTTTCCCTGGGACTTTTGGCGTCTATCCCACTCATCCATGCAAAAACTCAGAAGTTAGGCCCCTTGAAACATCTTTTCCATCACTGTTGTGGCCAGCATAAGTGTTTCTAGTTTTCAAAGTTTGCCTCCCCATTGAAGTCTGTTGCGGTTCGCGGAAGTTCGCAAACCGAAAATCGGAGGTTCGGGCCATCTCTACTTGGCAATACTTCCAGCTGAACATTCTTTATAAGCATGTGCATCTGATATACAATAGCCATGGTAAGCAACGATGACCCATAATTGGATCAAAACTTCAACTGGGATTTAAAAAAAAAAAAAATGGATTGCATTCTTGCCTCTCTCCTGGCAGATATGTTTGCTGGCCATCACTATGGGCATTTAGGCTTCAGGCAGTACATAAGATCCACTATGTTTTAGATAAATTTGGTGGAACAAACGTTTTAAAATTGCCACCCTTGCTCAAAATGCTTAATCATTTCTTCTGGTTTTTTTTTTTCCATAGGTGGTTGAAAAATGGAATTCCAGTTGAATTTAACAGTGATTGGCAGATTCAAGCCAATGGACAAAAACTCATAATTCCGAACTCAGACTCATCAGACAGTGGAACCTATGAGTGCATAGCAAAAAATGAAGCTGGCACAAGCCACAAACTGTTCAGTGTTAATGTTTATGGTAAACTGAATGTACACTTAGACCCTTTACTTGTATAATGGATAAAGATGTATTTTTCATATACACATATGG
This sequence comes from Hyperolius riggenbachi, assembly GCF_040937935.1. Lineage (NCBI taxonomy): Eukaryota > Metazoa > Chordata > Amphibia > Anura > Hyperoliidae > Hyperolius > Hyperolius riggenbachi. Next base: position 162,050,867 of record NC_090651.1, read on the forward strand.
CACACAAGTTAGGAGTGTAAAATCTCTTAATATTAAACATTCCTCTCTGCTAGGAGGATAAATATGTACAAATAATTAGCTAATGTCATTTAGCCCCATGTACATATGTTAGATAAATAACCTAACATACAGTATTTTATATATTCAAAAATGTGAGATTTTATTGTTTGTATTTTAGTCCGACCTTCTATTAAAGCAGAGCCATCACCCTTGTCAGTTTTACTGCACAAACCCACAAGCTTGCAGTGTATTGCCAGTGGAATCCCGTCTCCACAGATTACCTGGCTAAAAGATGGACTGCCCTTTAATGTTATTAAAGAAAATATTGCAGTAAGTATAAGAGTTACATTTGATGACTTCTTTGCATCTGAGTTTATTATTGGCCAAACTCCTCTTCACACCATACAAACTCTTTCCTGCATGGAAACTTTAAAGTTGGAGCTTAAAGAGTAACTGTAAGGTGGAAATGAACTCAACAACAGTGTGAAGCTTAGGACAGTTTTGTGAGGGAAAACCTAGGTCTTAGAGGAGAAAAGGTGCTGCAGGAAATGGAAATCCAGATGAAAAGGTGAAACCCCTCCCACTCTGTAGGGCTAATTAAAATGTGTGTTGTGCACATCCTTGTGGGTAATGACATCACTTGCAGGTAATTTTTGATTTGCATATGCTAATAATAAAGGCTTGATATTTCAGCACTCATAGCTCCTACACACTCCATTTTTTTAAGTTTGGGATCCCCAATCTACCTCTGAGCCAAATTACATCCCTTCAGCGCCAATGGTTCACAAAATTACTTTGATATATGCTATATAAGGAACCAGCAGGACTGGGTGTGCAATTTGGCACGGGGTAGATCAGGGGAAACCCTTTCCAATGTTAAATTTGGAGTGTGTAACGGCTATGAGATATCGAGCCTTTAATACCAGTAGCATAATATAATACTGTACACATAGGAGGATCAGTGTAACGGTTGGGTGTAGCAACTCAGATGTCTGATTATATGGTGATCTGCAGAATCACCAATAATGCAGACGCTATACTTGATTATGTGATGATCTGCAGAATCACCAATAATACCAGTATAGCTGCAAGGATGCTATGAGTGTAGTGCTTGGTGCAACCGTAACTTAATAGTTTTGCGAGACCTTACCAGAGGAGCTGGTTAGGGACTATCAGTACACTGACTGTATAGTTTGGCTAAACCTTTCCAGAGGGACCGGAAAGGTACTAACAGTGAGAGTACAGGAAATAGTATGCTGGTCTATTCCAGGGGAGCTGGCGAGAGACCAAAGATAACTTCAGACAACTAACAGACCTATTCCAGAGGGGCTAGAAAGGTCAGAGGAAGAGGATACAGAAAATAGGCAAATTAGTCCCTACCAGAGGAGCTGGCTAGGGACTACTGACGAATAAATAACGAGTGCTCATCAGTGGAGCTGATGAGCCTCAGAACCAATAAGGCTAGGCCTCTCCAAAGGTGCTGGTGGGCACTAGCTGCGAGAGCACTGATAATTATGGCCAGACCTTACAGAGGGGATGGCTACGTACTATCACATACGGTAACTGTATAGCTTGGCTAGACCTTCACAGAGGAGCTGGAAAGGTACTATCAGTTACAGAAACTGTAATAGAGTACAGAGGGGCTGGTGAGGTCCTATCAGTACGTACAAGAGCACAAACCCCAGCAAGCTGGAGATACTGATACTGAAGAGATAGAATCTCCCGAGGAGCTGGTGATTCAGACTGTACTGCAGCCTAGAGATCACCTGAGGAGCAGGTGATTAAGACTGTACTGCAGTGCAGCCTAGAGGACACCTGAGGAGCAGGTGTTACTATACTAAGAATTCCTCACCAGAGGCTAGGCCCACTGGTGAGGACAGAGTGGTCAGACAGGCAAGGTTCGGCAACAAAGAGGACAGTATCAGTACAGAATCGTGAGGCAGGAGGATAACGGCAATCAGGCAGAGGTTCAGCAACTAGTCAGATAGGCAGTAGTACAGAATTAGTGAGCCAATGCAAGGTCAGAGTATAGCCAGAATCATACACAGATAATCAATAACAATATAGCAATATCCTAGTCTAGGTGTGAAGTCCTTGGTTTCAACACCTGGGATCTAGTCTAAGGTCTGAGCGCTAACACTCAGAAGTATTCACAACAGCAGACCACGCCAGACTTAAGTCTGGAGGCTTAAGAAGCAGAGGAGGCCTCACTGGCACGCCCCCTGCTCACAGCCAATCCGGGGCGCCGTGAGTCTCCTCTGAGGTCAGCTGACCAGCCGGTCAGCTGACGAGCCTCCTCCTAGCATAAAGGTCCTGTCTGTGCGCGAGCCCGCGTGAGACAGCGACCCTATGGGTAAAAAACAACTTCGGCCTCGGCATCCTAGACGCCGGCGGGACGGGCAGGGGAACAGAGGCAGCTGTGGCAGCGATGCCGTTCGCTGCAGCTGCACTCGTTACAATCAGACACAGCATCGGCAAGGCAACCTAGTGCAGTGCCGAGAAATGGCAGCAGGGGCACAGGATCAGACACATCCCAGACGTAGCAGCCTAGTGGAGATCAGAGAATTAGCAGAAATGTCAGACAATATCAGTGTGAAAAGCAGTCTGTTGCATACTGAAAATTGGGGCAAAATGTTTCCACAATTGCGTTCTTAGGTACATAAAAGAACATTCGAAAGTATTCCCAAGCATCCTCTGTGTGTAAAAATATTTATTTGTACTACAGAGAGCAGTACAGACTTGCTTATCTCTGGTTACTGGCAAATGTAATAATTGCTGGCTGTGCCTGTGTCTTCACTCTGCTCCCCTCCTTTTCTGTTGAAATGACTTACATTTACCAATTAGCCAGATATAAGCAAGCCTGTACTGCTCTCTGCAGTAAATGTTCATTTTGGGAGTACAATCCCACTTTAAGTATACTTCTTTAAAGTGTATTTTTTTTAGCAGTCATTGCATCCCCAGTCAGGTCTACTGTAACTTACAGCAGAACCACAAATTTCCAGATCATAATGCCGTAAGTAGGTATGAGCTCGTATTATTGTCAAAGTAATTTTTGCATAGAAATAAGCATTTTTGCAGTACTTTTTTTTAGACTAGATTAGAATGTGGTTTCTGATTCATAACTGCTGGTAGAAGGTGGCACCCAAAATATAAAATACTTAAAATGAATAAAAATCAATAAAAAGGAGAGGAAGAGGTTTCCTGCTTCTCCTGAAGAACTAGTCAGTCGTAGATTGACTAAACGAAAAGGATCAGTCACACAATAATTTAGTCAATCTATGACTGGCTCGTTCTTCAGGAGAGGTAGGATAACCTCTATCTATTATTATTGAATTGTATTCATTTTAACTGGTTCAGCCAAAAGGTGTTTTCACCTCAAGGACGGAAGCAATTTTCCCCTGCAGCGCTCCTCCCACTCATTCACTAATAGCTTTTCATCGCACTTAGATGATCTATATCTTGTTTTGATTTTTCACCACACATTGAGTTTTTTGTAGGCAAAACTTGTTTTCAGTAAATACTTTATTTTCTATGCATTTTATAGACAAATACAAAATAAAAGGTACACTAGTCCTCTAATTCCATCACCTATAGTTTTAAAATAAGCAATGCTACTATAAATAAAACCCACCCATGTTATTTGCCCATTAGTCCTGGCTACCACAACATTTAAATTATGTCCCTAGTAGAATGTATGGTGCCAATATATTATTTGGAAATAAAGGTGTATTTTTTCTGCTTTTTTTGTTACCCATCAATTGTAAGCTCTCATGTACTAAAATAACAGTAAAATAACCTAATGACATACATTTAAAAAAGGCTAAGTCCCTAAGGCAGACTATTTATGGATTAAAAAAAATAATTAACACCTGTTTGCTTGGTAACTGAGGTGGGGGGAGAGGTGGCTTTGAAAGAGATAGTTTATATTAATTTTTTAAATAAAACTTTGTAGTGTGTAATTTAACTTTTCACCACTAGATGGTGTTAGAAACACTCCCTGGTTTACATGGAAATGTTTCATTTTTGTTTTACTTTCATTCACGTACTTTATTATGAATGGACATGGCCCCTGATCAGGGTCATGTCCATTCATTACAGGCATTGTGATTGTTCAGGGAAGCCTTGCTTCCCATCCCCAACCGCTGACACTGAAATACTGCCAAGTTTAAGTGGAGGTCACACACACATGTGGGTATACCCCCCACTTAAACACTGGATGCAGATACATGTCCAGTTACACTTGAGCTGTGCCTATCTGGACGAGTATACTCGTCCAGATAGGCTAAAGTGGTTAAAGTATCTTATATTTTCTTGTTTCCTCCTCCCACCAGGTCTCTCAAGCTTGGAGTTGTGTTTAGCTTTTTTGCACTAAATTGTTTTCATTCTATACATAATGCTCTTTAATATTCAATGTAGTAATGTCAGCATAAAGTGTAAATAACATAATTCCTTGTTTACTATTTCTAATCGGGCAAAGAAGAAAGCATGAAGATTGGAAATGATTAATAAAAAAATACGTAACTTTTTGTGTTTATAGGTAGAATCCTTTGGCCACGTTTTGCATTTCGAAACCACATTGCGAGAAGATGCTGGAATATATACATGTGTGGCTACCAATGCAGCTGGAGAGGCTGAGCAAAGCACTGAATTAAATATTTATGGTAAATGAATTATGATCTCTGCGACAAATGTTTTGTCCATGACTGTGAAGAGCATGTAAACACAGCTCTGCTGCTACAGAAAAAAAAAGAGAAAAAGGACAAGCTAAGTAGTAGCCATATATTATAAATAAACTCCTCCAACAATAATCAAACATCACCTTCTCAAAATACCAGATAGAATTCAGGAGAGATTTAACCACTTCACCACTGAGGGGTTTTACCCCCTGAGCACTAGAGCAATTTTCACCTTTCAGCGCTCCTTCCATTCATTCGTCTATAACTTTATCATTACTTATCGCAATGAAATGAACTATATCTTGTTTTTTCCGCCACCAATTCGGCTTTCTTTAGGTGGGACATTATGCCAAGAATTATTTTTTTCTAAATGTGTTTTAATGGGAAAATAGGAAAAATGTGGGGAAAAAAATAATTATTTTTCAGTTTTCGGCCATTATAGTTTTTAAATAATGCATGCTACTATAATTAAAACCCATGAAATGTATTTGCCCTTTTGTCCCGGTTATAAAACCATTTAAATTATGTCCCTATCACAATGTTTGGCGCCAATATTTTATTTGGAAATAAAGGTGCATTTTTTTCAGTTTTGCGTCCATCCCTAATTACAAGCCCATAGTTTATAAAGTAACAGTGTTATACCCTCTTGACATAAATATTTAAAAAGTTCAGTCCCTAAGGTAACTATTTATGTATTTTTTTTAATTGTAAATTTTTGAATTTTTTTTTAATTACAAAAAAAAAAAAAATGGGGAGTGTGGGAGGTAATGAGTTAATTTTTTGTGTAAAAATCATTTATTTGTATGTGAAAAATGTGTAGGGTGTAGTTTACTATTTGGCCACAAGATGGCCACAGTAACTTTTTGTTTTAATGCGACCTCCAAGCGTCCTTCCGGAAGCTTGGAGGAAGTATAAGGAGGCTGGACACATGAGTTTTTTCTCACAATGATCGCGCTGCCCATAGGAGAGCAGCGGATCATTGTGGGGCTTAGATCAACGAACGGGAATGGATTTTCCCGTTCATTGATCTCCGGGCGAGCGGGCGGCGGCGTGTTTACTAGCGGCGGGCAGCGTGTTTACGAGCGGGAGCGTAGACAGCGTCGGGTACGCGGAAAGTACGGATTTCTCCGTCCCTGGGGGTTAAAGGATGGAAAAAGGGACGGAGAAATTCGTACGGGCGGGGGTAAAGTGGTTAAAGATGAACTGTAGTGACATATAGTAGAATGCAGTTAATAATTCAGGATACCCACTTTTATGGTAATATCCAGGTTTTAGCATTAGAGACACTAATATATACTGTATATATATATATATATATATATATATATATATATATATATATATATATATATTTAAAAAGCTTGGTGTAATTGTCTTCTTAAAACAGAAGAAAATTTGCAATAATTCAGTTATAAGTGAACATTTGTGGTTACCCACAATGCACTACTACTAAATATGCAAATTATCCCTTTTCGCCCTTGTTAAGCCAAGCAAGCATCCAGAACCACTGGTGTATAGCAAGCCTATAGCTTTAAGTTTTACACAGCCATATCAAACCCACTTGTAGACAGCCTGTTTCGGACTTTTGGTCCTCATCTGTACATGGCAAGGATTGATAAGGCTTGGGCTTGGACCAGTACAACAGAGTAACCAAGCAGCTCAGGGTGACCCAAACTACTAGGAATGTATAGGGGGATAAAAGGAACTATAGGCTTGCTATACACCAGCGGTTCTATATGTATATATATATATGGTATATATAAATTTGGGGTCGTATATTGGTATGTAGTCCCGCCCTTAGCCTAGGCTGTTTAGCTATGCAATTCTCCTCCCTGAGCATTCTGGGAGACCAGGCATTATGTGCACTGGCTTTGGGATTCTCAGTAAACAGACATCGCACAGAGCTGCATATTACAGGACTACAGATGTTGCTACCTGTGATAAATTTTAGAATGTAAATCAGGGAGGGGAACGATTTTACAATGTGCAAACACTGACTAAATCCTATACAATAATCCCTAACTGTCCCTGCGTCATCCTCCTCCTAGCTGTGTGTCAGTGGTTTTCGGTTACTGCGCATGTGTAGCCGACAGGAGGAGGACGGGGACAGAGGGAGCATGCGGCCGGTGGGGAGTGCTGCCATGTGTGCGTGGCGGGGAGCGCGGCTGTGTGCGCATGTGCCGCTTAAGCGGAAAGGCTAGCGCCCGTTGTTAAACGGGCATTAGGCCTAGTAAGTTTTAAATGAATGTTGCAAAAAAAAAAAGAAAATGAAAAGAAATTGTATTAATTACATTATTTTACTACAGTTCCTCTTTCACACTATAAAATGCACCTGTACTCTTTGCAAGTAACCAGACAGATTTCCCATTTATTTTTTTATGGACCTGACGGGGTAATTGAAGTTAAAACAAGGAATGCATAGCATCAGGGCTAAAAAGCTGTGCATGGAAAATTGTACTATTTGTCGGCAAGCTATTTGTCTAAATTACACTCAGGCTATGTTCACAGTGGGGCATCAATGTGCGACATTCAAGCACTGCATTATCGCATAGCAAGTATTGACAGAGAAGCATGCTTTTTATTATCTGTATGCGTCACTGTATGTAACGCAACGGTTGTATAACGTGTGGTGCGACTTTTCTATTCCGTTCCTGTCTTTACAGGGAACGCAACTCCAATTGTGAATATAGCTTCATACATTTTTATTGTGTATCTCAAAGTACATTTTTGTCTGCAGGTCATGCATATACCATGCAACTTATCAATTAAAATCATATACAAAAATCACATACACGAGTACATTATTAGCTTCCCCGTTGGTCATATATAAACTGTGTAGGGGTTTTGTGAGACAGAATCATTCATTGAATGAGATGAGATTATTGATGAGGTGCAAATTTTGCTGCAGCTTGGATCAGGCAATATTAAAAAAATTCAAAAGGAATTTCCCATTCCTAGTTTGAATGAACCTTTATGGATATGTATTACTTGACTGAATTCCATTCACCTTATTATGACTGGAGATTGACATTTATGGACTGTTTGCCTGTTTGAAACATGTTGATTTACCCATACTCTTAATGAGGCACTGTAGTGATATATAGTAGAATGTAGTCAATTAGTCAGGATACCAACTTTTACTTCCATATAATGGATGCAAATATAGCCAACCACCATGGTATGATGTCAAGGTTATCACTTAAACTTTCGTCAGACTACCTGCGACCTATACCCTGGTCCAACTAAGTCCATGTTGAAATGCACTGTGCTATTTAGACCAGCATTTCACAAAATAGTTAACTGTTCCCTATAAGCAGGTACTGTAAGGTTTCCCACCTGTCTGAAAAATGTGATCATCAGACCACTACTTAAAGAGACACTGAAGCGAAAAACATTTTACAATATAATGAATTGGTTGTGTAGTACAGATAATTACTAGAATAATGGAAGCAAAGAAAATATTCTCATATTTTTATTTTCAGTTATATAGTGTTTTTTTATAACATTGCATCATTCTCTAATATTTGTAGTTGCCTCACTGCTCAGCATTCTAAATGATTTTTAGAGAGCAGGCTGTGAACTTTTGACCTGTCCTGAACTGTTCTCTGCAGAAGAAAAAGCCTGACAGCTGGGATCATAAACTTCAGATAACAGAGCTCTCTGCAACTTTGAAAGTTGTGGAGCTGAATGGCTTGTTTTGCATAGATAACAACTAGAGTGTCTTAACTCTTCCTGTACTGGAAAACATATTAGACTTATGTCTCTGCTCCCAACATTTTATTTCTTAGCTGTACTACACATACAAATCATTATATCATATTTTTTTTTTCGCTTCAGTGTCTCTTTAAGAAACCATCCTTAGACCTGGTGCACACCACAAGAGCTTTTTAAACACTAGAGATTTTAAAAAGCTCTTGCTAATGCAATGCTATGGGAGAGTTTTACAGAATCACATCGCTCCAGTGTGCACATACACATAGGATGACATTAGCGGGAGCTTTTAAAATCCCAAAGCGCTCAGAAAAGCTCTTCTGGTGTGCACCAGCGCTTAGACCCAGATGTCTAAACAGCTACAGACCTCTATACAACCTCCCCTTTCTGCTGAAAGTGATTGAAAAGGCTGTCTCTCATGCTGCCTATCTCCAACTTGAAGCCCATTTCTTGAGAAACTAAATCCTTTACCCTCTTCAATCTGGCTTAAAAAAACATTGCAGGTGTGAAACAGCTCTCACCCAGATCTGCAATGATCTGCTCATGGCAAGAGACAGATATGAGTGTTCCATCCTGATTTTGCCACTCTCTGCAGCTTTTGACACAGTTGATCGTGATATCTTGCTCAACAGGCTACAAGAGTACTGTGACATAGATGGCTTAGTTAGTTCTCCAGTAGTTATACTCCTTTTTAGCTAGCAGAACACAAAGGGTATCCTTGGGGCCTTTCCTCTCCCACCTTGTACCACTAAAATATGGTGTACCCCAAAGCATGATACTATGCCCTTTTCTGTACACCATATACTGTACATGCTGCCTTGTGGAAAAATTATCCATAACATGGCATAGCACTGCTATGCTGATGACACCCAACTATATTTATCATTCAAACTTGGCATCACAGACCCTACTCCACAATTAAACATGTGCTTAGCTGAGCTTCAGGAGTAGATGAATGAAAACTGGCTAAAACTAAATGCTGACAAAACTCAGGTTCTTGGTATCTGAGGTGAGCGCTCAACAGCAAAGCAACTCCAGTCTCATCCAGCACCACTAAGGATAGGGAGTTCAGACCTGAACAGCTCAGACTTTGTGAGCAGCCTGGGTGTACTGAAAGTTGGGGAATTAAACTTCAGAATTAAAACGTTAGCTGTTGTGAAACATTGCTTCTTTCACCTAAGGAACATTGCAAAAATTAAGCATCTCATATGTCCAGCAGATCTTCCAACCCCAGTTCATGCCTTCATCATATCTTGGTTGGATTCCTGCAATGTTCTCTATACAGGCCTTCTAAACAAAGATCTGTACCGCCTGCGATTAGTACAGAATGCCGCTGCAAGGCTGTTAACAATTCCACTCCGCTATTGCCACGAAACATCTTTCCTCAATCCACTGGCAACTGATAAAATGGAGAATTCAATTTAGGATTGGCTGATTAACATTCAAATCCTTGCACAGTCTGGTCTTTGAATACCTGAAGGATTTGTTGCAACCAACTGCATCACACCTCCCAAAATCTTTGATCAAAAAGATCTTATAACTTGGTCACCCACAGAGTCTACCTCAAAATCTTTGGAAACAGAGCCTTCTGCCATGCAGACCCTATACTTTGGAACTCCCTGACACAGACTATGTGGGCAATCAGGACATCTCCATCCCAGCATTTAAGTTCAAACTGAAAAGCCACCTGTTTAGTGTAGCATTTACAAACACCTATTTCCTCTGTAACACAGTTTAGCCTGCCACAATGTATTGATCTGAGACATACTGTATCTGTGCGCTTTGAGTCTCATAGGAGAAAATCACTTTACAAATGTTATTGTGTATTGTTATTGCATATTGTAGTAATCTTGATTTCAAGAAACACTTCCTAATACTTAGCTGTGTATTGGTATGTACCTCCCAGTGATGTGTAGAAGACAGTAAACAAACATTTCGATCCGATGCACCTACAAATAGTAAAGATGTCACCACCTATGATACATTTAAACATATAGACTGGAGATTTTACAACAATATTGTTAAAGTAAACCTGTAGTATCCTGGAGACAAATCACATTTTTTTATTATTTTAAACTTCATTCTTGATCTAACTATTTTGATGTTTACACTTACAGAACCACCCAAGATAGAGAATGAGGGAGAAATTCTCTATGAAACAGTGTTTGGCAATCAGCCTGTGAGACTAGAGTGTAGAACATCAGGAAAACCTGACCCTGGTATGTATAATATGAGATTACATGCATATTGTTCTTTTTTTAAAAAAGGCATAAACATATAGCACAAGTTGTATTTTCTTTTTAGTATTGTGTTGCTGTGTGAAATGTAAGTATTTGAAAATCATCTCAACCCTATATTTATTTGCTAATGGTACAAAGACAACTTACCAGATATTTAAACACTATAAAACGGAAAATGGTATACTCACCTAATGGTAATTTTCCTTTCCCGATGCATCCATGTCAGCACAATGAGTATTAGTTATTACCTCACAGGACACGTGTATAAAAGTCTAATTAACCCTCCCATATCCGTCTTGTAACTAGTACCTCACCGGACATTAGGTGGGTCCCTTGTGCTGACATGGATGCAGCAGGAAAGGAAGATTACCATTAGGTGAGTATACAATTTTCCGTTTTCCCAATGCCTCCATGTCAGCACAACGGGATGTAACTAGACAATAATAATACAGGAGGGCAACTGGAGCAGGTAAAACAGATTCAATTTATTAACACAAAAAAATCTGCAATTAAACAACAGAAGCAGAAGAGGAACAGGCGGATAAGACTGCTCTTCCAAACTCTACTGTAGTTGCACTAGAAGGGTCTACTTGGTAATGTCTTATAAAGGTGTTGATAGTACTCCAGTTAGCTGCTTGACATATTTTCGTAGCAGATATTTTTGCCTGAGCTGCCCAGGATGTGGCCAAACCTCTGGTTGAATGTGCCCTTACATCACCCGGTGGCTCTTTGCCCAATGCCCTGTAAGCACCCTGTATAGTACGGACCAAGCAGGATGCTATGGTTCTAGTTGAAGCAGCTTCACCCTTCTGATATCCTGAAGGAACGACAAACAGTCTATCAGTTTTCCTGATATCCTGAGTTGCTTGTAAATAGGACTTTAATGATCTTGCTACATCAAGAGAACTTGAAATCGCAGAGCTCTCCTGGTTAAAGGTGGGTAAGTACCACTCCTGTTTAATATGTAGAGTAGAGGGCACTTTTGGTAGAAACCCCTGGACCGGATGGATTTGTACCCTGTCTGGGTAGAAGGTCAAGTAAGGCTCAAGGTGACTGAGAGCCTGAAGTTCTGAAGATCTCCTCGCTGATGTGATTGCTACGAGGAAGACAGATTTAAGTGTCTTGAACCAAAGAGAACAACTTTCCAAAGGTTGAAATGGATATTTTGATAAGTAGTCTAGAACCAGAGGCAAATCCCACTTTGGAAAGATAGATCTAGAAGGTGGCCTGACTCTCATTACTCCAGCTACAAATTGTTTCACCAAAGGTTCCAAGGCCCACCGATGATCAGTAAGGGCTGAGATTGCTGATATTTGCACTTTTATTGAATAAAAGGCCAGTCCCTTATCCAATCCTGTCTGAAGAAAAGTCAAAATCTGTTGGATCGCTGGATGTATAGGATCGAAACCCTGTTTCGAAGCAATGTCTATGTAGACATTCCAGATTCTGTAATAAGTTGAATTAGTCATGGCTTTCCTGGCTTTAAGAAGAGTAGTAATTACTGCCTCTGAACAACCGAGATCCTCTATCTTCTGCCTCTCAATTTCCATGCCATTAGGTTTTGACGAGAGGTGTTCAGGTGCAGCACTGGACCTTGAGATAGGAGGGTTTTGCTGACAGGAATTGGAAATGGTTGCATCATCGCCATTCGAGATATCATAGGGAACCAAAGGCTCCTTGGCCACCAAGGTAAGACCACTATTAGAATTACCGGTTCTGATGCTAGTCATCGAAGCAATCTCATGATGAGGGGAACTGGCGGGAAGACATAAGCAATTTGAAAAGTCCATGGTGCAATTAATGCATTGAATGCCTCCGCTTCCTTCTCTGGGTACTGACTGAAATTCCTCTGGCATTTCCTGTTGGTCCTGGTTGCCATCAGGTCCACCTCTGGACCGAATCCTCCAACTCCATTCGTTGTCGAGATGGTTGTTCTGTTTAAGTAATCCGGGATTATGTTCAAAGGTCCTGGAATATATACTGCCATTAGTGACTTCAATTCTCTTATCGCTAGATTTAAGATTAGCATTGTTTCTTCCATGAGAGACTGACTGTGAGAGCCATCCTGATTCCGTTTGTAGGCCATGGCCGTTTTGTTGTTCATCTCCAGTAGTACATTTTTGCCTACTATTAGGCTCTGAAAGTGTCAGAGAGCACACAGCGCCATCCTTAACTCCAACTTGTTGGCGGGCCAATGTTTCATGATTGCATGCCATGATCCCTGTATTATCTGTGAACCGCAGACTACACCCCAACCTCTTGTACTGGTGTCTGTGCTGATCACAATAGGCTTCTCTGCTCTTAAAGGAAGACTATTTCTTAGATTTTTTTCTTTCAGCCACCAATGCAGATCCTTCTTCATGTGTGACATGATCAGGATTGACTGATGCAGACTAACTCCATTCCATTGAGCTAGAAAGCCGCTCTGTAAGCTCCTTAGATGCCAATGGGCTCATGAGACTAACGGTATTGTTGAAGACATTGTACCCAGCACTCTGAGACATATTCTCACTTGAGTAATTGAAGAATTCTTTGAATTATTACAGGAATATTCTCCTCGGGTAAACCAACTGTATTTCTCCAAGTCTGAAACCTAGCCCCCAGGTAAACTAGATCCTGTGTTGGATTTAGATGACTTTTGGCATAATTTATTAGCCAACCGAATTGTAGGAGAGTTTCTGTTAGGATATCTCTGTGAGTCGAACAGTAATTTACCGAATCTGCTAGAAGCAAGATGTCATCTAAATAATGGAAAACCTGGATGTTTCGAAGTCTGACAATCGCTATCGCCTTTAGTAGGAGTTTTGAGAAAGTCCTGGGTGCTGTGCAAAAGCCAAAGGGCAAACACACGAACTGGAAGTGTAGACTTCCCACCGCCATGATGATTGTGTTCAAAGACTTTATCTTGAATTGTTCTAGATGAATATACGAGTTTAATTCCTTTAGGTCCAACACTGGACGTAGGTCGCCTGATTTTTTCTGCATGAAAAAAAGCTTTGAGTAGAACCCCTGATGTCTCTCTGAAGCGGGAAGAGGGACAATTGCTTGTTTCTTCACAAGGTCTTGCAAATATTTCTCTAAAATGTCTATTTTCTCTGGAGAGGAGGATATCCTCGTTATTCTGAAGTGATCCTCCGGGGGAGGTTTTTTTGAATGTCCAAAAGTGACCCGTCACTACTGTTTGCAGTATCCATGTTGACTTAATTTGCTTTCTCCAATTGTGACTGAAAAGCTTTAATCTGGAACGGACTGGGCTACTCTGGACAGGCGAACTGTCAAAAGCACTTCTTGGCTCCCTGACTGGGCTAATTAGTCTTCTTCTGTTTAGTTAGTTTACTAATTGAAGCATGTGTGGTTTGCCAACTACTCCTATTACCTCTTCCAGGTCTATAAGATCTTGTGCTCCGGTATCTTGAACCTTGAAATTGTAGGTTCAAGATACCGGGCATTTATCCTGAGGTAACAGACTCGACTTCCCTCCAGTCACTCTGGAAATAGCGGAATCTAGTTTTTCACCCGAAGAGGGCCTTCCCATCAAACGGGATTTTACACCATGACTGGTGGGAAGTCGGGTCCGCCAACTAGGACTGGAGCCACAAGGCCCTTTTTGCTGTGACCGAATATAGCATTGATCTGGCTGTACATCTCACCATATCAATGGCCGCTTAACCACCAAATTTGCCCGAAACCTTAAGGTCTTCCAATTTCTGAATTAGAGACTCTTTGTCCATGTCTTCCATAATCGCCTGTTCTAGCTTCCCATTTTAAGCTTGAATAGCCTAACCAACAGCAGTGAGGGCTATGGCCGGCTTACAGGCTCCACCACAAGTGGTATAAATCTTCTTAAGAGCCAGATCCTGTTTTCAGTCTAGAGCATCAATGAAAGAGTCTTTGATTGGTAAAGTAACATGTTTTGCAAGCCTAGCAACTGAAGCATCCACTACAGGTGCGACATCCAACATCTTTGACTGATCTTCTGGAAGCAGATATAACTTTGAAAGTCTGTTTGCTAACGGTGCCTTTTTCTCCATTCTCTGCCACTTGTCTTGTATGATGGCTTTAATCTCATCCATTACTGGAAAGGACAATCTGGACTTATCAAGATGTTTATATTTACTCTTATTTGGATTTTTCTTTTCCTCAGATTCGTCCTCTGAGTCCTCCCAATCCAGAGCTTCACGGACGGCCTTAATGAAAGGCTCTACCAAGGCAAAGTCAAGTCCAACATCGACCTCACTGTCGATTGGTCTGAGAGCTGAAGTAGATGGTTGATCATGTGGTGCTAAGGACTGCACCGGGAGACTAGCTATATAACTCTTCATTAAGTCTTGTGTAGCTTTCTGAATGGCCTCTGTAATATCAATGGGCTCTGATGCTGGCTCCTTTCTAAGTTCCTGAAAGCAGGTAGCTCAAACCAATTTCCTCGGAACTACTTGTTATCCCCAAGCCCAACAGGGTTTCTCCCTGCGATGGTAAGGAGGAGACTTGGATCTTGATCTTCTGCGAGAGTGACTACATCACGATCTGCTTCAGGATCGTCTTTTGAAGTAATCTCTTGAAGGAGAACAAGAGTATCTCCACTGTCTATTCCCTCCAAGGCTGAAAAAGAGCATGGACATATATGTCAGTACTCCAGAAGGACTATTTAAATGAACCTACCTACCATAACACCTCCTTATTAAGAGAAAGAGCGCTGATCTGTGAGGGGCACTGGGACATCCATAAGCACAGCTTAAAATGATTCTGCAAGCTGGAAGACAGAAAAGGAAGGACAGTATACATCTTTTACACATCTTATGGGAGAAGAGGCTGAGAGAAGAGTGAGAAGGAGCTGACACCTACCAAGAAGCTGTATTATATTTGGCTGCCACGCACAACCCACAGGGTCCTCCACCACAGCTCCAGGCTGAAAGGCTAGTGCACGCCAGCTCCACTCGTCCTTAAAATCACAGCTGGAGCAGCCGGGAAGGCCCACTCCAGCATCCTGCCCCACTACCAATTACTGGAGCCAGATTGGAGCATCCGTGATGTCACTTCCGGTTCCAGTCCGTGGGACGCAGCCAGCATCCGCAGTGAAGCACGTGCTAGCCAGCTTACCAGGAGTCAGAGAAAAAAGGGAGGAAGGATGTCCACCCAAACACTTGTTTAGAGTGTTACAAGAAGGACTAAGGTACTTAAAAAGAATACTGCATTGTAAGCACCATTAGTGCCATATTGCCCAAAGTACCTATAGACCATGAAGACCAGCAGAACGGGGTCTCCAAACACAAGCCTGATTTAAGGCCCATTGGCGGCAACGCAAGCAGGGGAGGCAACCTGTGCGGGGGGGGGGGGGGGATACCTGATGCAGCCGATAAGGGGGAAAAATAAAAATGCCTGCAGAAATCTCCTGCGGCATCCGGTGAGATTGAGGGACAGGAAAAAAGATGGATATGGGAGGGTTAATAAGACTTTTATTCACATGTGTCCTGTGGGGTAATTGGGCAGGGCTAATACCCGTTGTGCTGACATGGAAGCATTGGGAAAAGAAAATACTTGCTCATTTAGAATTTCTTGCCAGGTCAGCAAAATCACAACGTAGAGTACATTCCAACTCTAGGGTTGGAGAGCGGCAATACTCTATGTTATGATAGGCCCAGTGCACACCAAAACCGCTAGCAGATCCACAAAACGCTAGCGGTTTTGGGTGCGGAGTGCAGATATTTGGCGCAGTGCACACCGAGCCGATTTGGATGCGATCCACCGGCCACATCCGCCTGTTAATCTGCGTGGCTAATGTATTTGAATAGGATGGTGCACACCGGCGGTTTGAGGTTTTTAGCAAACCGCAAATGTGCAGCAGGAGGCACGTTTGTGGTTTGCTAAAAGCCTCAAACCGCCGCTGTGCACCATCCCATTCAAATACATTAGCCACGCGGATTAACAGGCGGATGCGGCCGGCGGATCCGCTCGGTGTGCACTGGGCCATACAACGTATATGGCTGAATTCACTGACTGTGCAGAGAGCAGTTATATAATGCAGATTTTATTGAAAACGTATACATGCATTTGGGTTCTGTGTGCAGGGGTCCTACAATGTCAGTGATTTAAACTTAACTTATTTTATTATGAATACTAATAAATGTTGTGCAACATTTTACTGCAAAAGAAATCAAACTGATTGTGTTTTACAGTCCCCTGTGAGTTTGCGTCTTGCACGAGGTGACTGAGTTGAGTTACTGAAATTAACTTTTGAATGATATTCTTATTTATTGAGATGCATTAGTAAATATTGTGCTCATACTTCATACTAAACTTGGAACAGCAGAAATAATATTATTTATTTCAGACCTCACAACTGTCCCGATTTCGGAGGGACAGTCACGGGTTGGGGGCGTGGTCCCGCCTCCCGCTTAACCCCCCCCCCGCCCAACCCTTTGCTGTCCCGGGCTGTCTGCATCAGCCAGTGCTGCCCTTTAGTCAGGAATGTGGCAGAGGGTGGCCAAATTCATTTTTCCCTCTTCATGGTTCCCCCTTCTGGGTCTCCTCTCCTGTTGCTGATCGGAGGTGCAGCTTCAGTGTATTTCACCTGCACGCAGCGATATCCCCTCTGTCCATCCTCGTCAGTTCCAGCCGGCTTCACACTACTTCCTGTCCTCTGCATGTCATGTGATTACACAGACGGGACATGCAGAGAGAAAGCAGTGTGCGGCCAGCTGGAACTGATGAGGATGCACGGAGGAGACATCGATGGGTGTAAGTGAGATTACAGGACGAGACCTGAAGAGCAGGCAGTGTGTGGCCAGCTGGAACTAATGGGGATGATGGACGGAGAGGACATTGCTGGGTTAAAGTGAGATATTACACTAATATATTTATTGCAGGGAAATGATTGCCACAAAAATGAAATTCTTTCTGTAGCAATTGTAGCAATAATGGCAGCTTAAAGCGGATCCGAGATGAAAAACTAATTATAACAAGTAACTTGTCTATGTATCTCCATGTGTAGAAAACTGTCAGTCTGCAGCTTAAAATATTGCCATTTTTCATCTGGGTCACTATTTTAAAAAAACTGCCAAAAATCTCCCCTTCACCATATTTATAACATGGTGATTATGTTGATTACCCCTTTGTTAGATCACCGGTTTCATCAAATGTTAATATGAAGGAAAATGAACCAGGATAGAAAGAACCAGTGTGGTTTGAATTATAAAACAACATATTTTTCCTATGAAATCTTTATGGTTTGCGTGATCATGGGTGTGTTGGGGGTGTTGTTAGGGGTGTGGCAGGGGTGTAGCCTAAGTGTCCCTCTTTTTTATCTCAAAATGTTGAGAGGTATGTTTATTTTGATTAGAAAGTCTAGCATTCAAAACCTGGTGAATTTAAGAATTTTCAGTGTAAAATATATGTGATTCTTCACAATGATTTTTATAGGTATTACAGAATGCCTTTTCTATGGTTTAAATTTGTTTTGCTTTTACATTGCGCTCTGCCCACGATGCTCAAAAGCATTTCTATTAATTGTATTCATTAACAATTATGACACTGACAACAATAAGGGCAACAGAATTTGAAGTGGTACCAGAAGTACATTTATGGGACATTTAAATGTATTTTTCTACATTATTTTTTGTTATAGTTGTGACATGGTCAAAGGATAGCCACCCTATAATCGCTGGGGGCAACACTCTCTTGTCAGAAAATGGTCAAATTCTACACATACCAAATGCACAGATATATGATGCTGGTGTTTATAAAAGTGTTGCAAGCAGTATAGCGGGAACAGCCGAACTCCATTATGTCCTGCAGGTTCATGGTAAGTTAGAATTTATTCAATCATCTTCTAATTTCTTGGCAGGTCTGGTTATACTCATGGTACTTTGCTATGACAATGAGTAAGCTAATGTCTATGCATTATATACAATGGCATCTATGTTTTTAAACATACACATTCACTTCAGAATTTGGATGGCCCTCTTGATTATTTTAGGTTTGGGATATATGAACTCAAAAAGCTACCTGTCATATTAAAAAGGAGTGAAGTGGAGGACAGAGTAGGGAATGTACACAGAATGTATACTGACATACTGACTACTACACTACAATATTTCTGTATTTTTAAACTTCTGCAAAAGTATATATATATATATATATATATATATATATATATATATATATATATATATATATACACATACACACAGTGTATATATATATATATATATATATATATACTGTATATATATATATATATATATATATAAACATACATGCATATTAGCACTGTACAATCTAATGCGATACATATCTTATATTTTTAAAATGCTTTTGTATTAAAGCACCACTACATGAAAAATTGCTAAATTTAAATGTGTATATATACTTATAAGAAACACATTTCTCCCAGAGTAAAATGCACTATGAATAGCTCTTTAACTGCGTACATTGTTTTCCAGTTCCACCTTCCATTTTTGCTTCCAATGACCCAGTAACTGTTATAGTCAATAATCCCATCAGACTGGAATGTGAAGCCACAGGGTTCCCGGCACCCATGATAACATGGTTAAAAGATGGCAGTCCGCTTTCCAGTATCACTGATGGCATTGAGGTACTGTATTTTTTCCTTTTTTACCTTTGTTAAATTATCACTGTGGATAGCGTAGGGAAAGGTTTATGCCCCTTTCCCACTTGTGCGATGCGTTGCCCCATGTTACGCTTTTTCTCCGCATGCCCATCTCAAGGGCCATGCTAAGAGACTTGCACACTTCATGCGATGTGGCGCAGTGTGCTGGGTGTATCAAAGTCACCACATTACCGACACAAAGTCTGCAGCGCGTTAGCGCATGACCTGTGCCTACGACATGGATTATGTAGTGATGTAAGTCAATGGGCGGGGCAATAAGTGTCAACCATGGGTGTGCAGTGTGACGTGCATGTACGGACCAACGGGATCCCAGTGATGTACTTCATTGCTGAGCAGGAAATACATCACTGGGATTCCCGTTGGTCCGTACATGTCAGAGTGTGTTGCAGGGCTGCTGCAGCTGCTATGTGTCTGTGTGTGTGCTGTGCACAGACCAGGCCAGCTGCTGCCTGCTGGCCAGCTATTAGCCTTAGCTAGTTACAGTATAGGTTAGGTTAGGTAAAAAAAGATATAATGACAAGACAAATAACATTTATATCGTGCTTTTCTCCTGGCGGACTCAAAGCACCAGAGCTGCAGCCACTAGGACGCACTCAATAGACAGTAGCAGTGTTAGAGAGACTAGCCTAACTAAGGTCTCCTATTGAATGGGTGCTGGCTTACTGAACAGGCATAGCCGAGATTCGAACCCTGGTTGCCTGTGTCAGAGGCAAAGCCCTTAACCAGTACGCCATCCAGCCACCATGACTCTTTCAACTCACCCTCCCAGCCCCATGTACTTCCAGCGCTTAACTCCACCCCCTTGCAGACACATTCCATGGCACTCTCTGTATTGGAGATAGAGAGCGCCACAGAAGCATCATAACACTCAACTGCAACAGGAATTCTTATTTCCTTATAAAAGAACCATATGATATGCAGAAAGCTTTTTATAATTTAATGGTGGAAAGAAAAGCATTAAAAGCAGTACTCTTTTTTTAAATAAAGACTGTGTATAAACTCCACCTTGTAACATGAGAAATTAGCTCCACAGCGTAGCAGCCTTTTGTTACTCATTTTCAGTACCCACTCTATTCCACTAGCTGGCAGCACACTTTGACACCCCAATCTGCCAGTTTTCATTAGAAACCTTGTGTCACATGCAAACAAAGAAAGCTGATGTAAACTTGTCCTTTGATATCTGAAACATACAGAACTAATGTGAAAGAACAAAGTTTTGTGTATAGTGTGTAGCTTGTGATGCAAGTGATGGTGACATCTGGCTTTTCCTGGTACCACAGATTCTCTCTGGTGGAAGAGTCCTGACATTCGCTAATGCCCAGATTGGAAACTCAGGGAAGTACACATGTGTGGCGCTTAATGCTGCTGGGGAACAGCAAAAGGATTTCTACCTGTCTGTGTATGGTGAGTGTTATTTCTGTCATTGATAATTAGTTGGTATGTATGCCTTACTAGCAATACAAGTAATGCTCGGTTAATAACAGATGTTATAATGTGTCTATGTATTTGGTAAAGATATGTACATGGCACGCCACTAATTTAAATTGGAATGCCAGCTCAAAGGATTAGAGCATATGAAACTTAGTTCCAGAGTCTGTGTCTCCACCGAGGAGAAGCTTCCTAACTGTCCAATCCTCATACCAGAGGAGAACATGAGGGGAAACATCTTATAAAGGGCCAAATACAGAAATAAACTGCTTACAAATGATCCAACAGTTTCCAATAAACGGAAAAAAAATTGTATCGATGTCTATCTCCACTGATAAGATTTGACCTAATTTATCTGACTATTCATACAGCACAGCAGCATTAAACATTAGAAAAGCTAAAAATTACCAGCATCCTACATACTGTATCTGTGAAACGGCATAATGTTAGTGTAGCATTGTATCTCTTCTCAAGAACAAGTAGAAAAAAACTTTGTATATAATCATAGAGGAGCTTGGGCACAGCAAATGCCAGCCCCTCCCACTTAAGGGGTTGACTCTTCATCATACCTCATTAACAATCATGCCCAATTCTTTCAAAATGAGATGGGGCACTCTACTTTTCTCTCACTTGCCAGCCAGTTCACATGACATCTCCTACATCATGTGATCTTGTCCACCCTGTGAGGAGCCAGCATCCAGGGGTAAAACATTTATGCACATCAGAGTTATTTTCATAGCAAAAAAGATAGCAGTTAAAAACAAACAAACAGGCCATTTCTGTTTTTGTGCAATGGTACTGGGTGTGCTGTAAAGTAGCAGTATGATATTGTTATTGCCCATGTCATTGGGTTAAGCAATGGAAGTAATTTCCACTTTAAAAAACTAGAGAGCTCTTAAAGCAGAACTGTAGATATAAAATAAACACATTGTTTTACTTACCTGGGGCTTCCCCAAGCCCCCAGCAGCCATCCTGTCCCACGCCGCTCCTCAACGAGCCTCCATTCTCCCGTGGCCAGCTACTTTCGGTTTTGCCGCCGGGCCACTGCGCCTGCGGGGCTCTGGTCACGCGTATCCTTTCTTCGCGTTCCCCGCTATTGCAGAGGGGAATGCGAAGAAAGGATACGCTTGGCAGGGCTGCGCTGGCCTCGACTTCCAAGTTGAGATATGGGACCGAGCGGCGGCGGGGGAAAGGAGACTCGTTGAGGAGCGGCGCAGAACAGGACAGCTGCTGGCAGGGGCGTAGCAATAGGGGGTGCAGAGGTTGCGACCGCATCAGGGCCCTTGGGCCAGAGGGGCCCGAAGGGCCCTCCCTCAACTTCATTATTAGCTTTCTATTGGTCCTGCGCTCATAATAATCACTTCTATAGATACTTTGAATAGTGGTAATCATTAACAAACTGTTCCCCATTCCCTTCTTACACCTCTGACACTGTAGTTGCCACTGGTAGGTTTTGGAGCGCCGTATCAATTGTAAAATATATAGTGTATGGGGGGCCCCATTGTAAAACTTGCATCGGGGCCCACAGCTCCTTAGCTACGCCACTGGCTGCTGGGGTCTTAGGGAAGCCCCAGGTAAGTGAAACAATGTGTTTATTTTATATCTACAGTTCCGCTTTAACAGCTGACATTAGTACTAACCTTCCCCTAAATATCTTCAACAATGTATTTAAAAAATACAAGGTTTGGCTGAAGTGACACTTTAGTTGCATGTACCTGTGATTTATGGGAAATGCTATTTTGTAGCTATTAATGAACACAGTGAATGCAGCGCAGGAGAATTGGGCACAGCCAGTGCCACCATAGACCGTAATAGAAATTACGGCTATAGCAGCGCACAGGGAGTAACTTCGGCGCCGTCGGAAGACGGAGCTGAAGTTACATTTAAAAAACAATGATTTGGCTTCCAGCAATTGCTGGAAGCCGAATTATTTCATTCCCACCATCCATGGCGGCCTGGATTGGGAATAGTATTTAACAAGGCCCGGACTTGTGCAACAGCAGGATCAGCCATATACCGGCTGTATCCTGCGATTAAGTCTTCCGTGCTTATTCCTCTCCTACGCGCTATTAATGCTATATTGCCATATACAGAAATACTCTAAAACAAAAATATGTTAGAATGTTCTCACAGAGATATACAGTATATGCTGGGACTGATTCAATTCCTGTTGAATAAAGACTCAACAGTCTCTTATCACTCTGCATCACAGACGTTGCCATCTAAATCAGAGCATGGGCATACTACAACCTGTGGGCCATATCCAGCCCATTTAGTTTTTTTAATCTGGCCTACCATAAGGCAGAGGCTGAGGTGACTCTAGTTTCTGGGCACAGAGCCCTAAGGGCGCACCTGTGCCCCCCCTGCCCCCCTCGCCTAGCCATATGCAGAGTGAGCGCTGTCACTAGAGGGAGTCATAGAGATGAGACGCTGTGACTGAGCTGAAGAGTGATCCCCTTGGCACAGACAGGTGTGTAACAGATGCCAGCATGCTCTGCTCTGCATATGGGGGAAGGGCACCTAATGAGGGAGTACATTTGGCTATCTCTGCTGGGTTGGGGGGTCCTAATACTGGGGACACATGTGGATATTCTGTCTACCTATACTGGGGAGGGGATACATAATACTGCGGGCACTCCACCCATCTGCTCTTTGCTGAACTCCTCTGTCAAATTTAAGAAGCCATTGTGGGCCACGTGTCAATACATTTGCCCAGCAATGCAAATTGGGTGGCTGTCCTACTTATCCTTTGCCTCTAACACTTTTAGCCATAGAGCCCGAACAAGCATGCAGATCAGATTGACTAAAGTTTGACTGGATTTGCCGCATGCTTGTTTCAGGTGTGTGATTCAGAAACTACTGATGCCAGAAAGACCAGCAGGACTGCCAGGCAACTGGTATTGTTTTAAAATAAATAAATAAATATGTCAGTCTACATACCCCTCTTAGTTTATGTGTCGCTTAATTAGTCTGATTCTGTGCTATTAATAATACTACTATTTTGGTTATGAAATGTTAATAACTCTAAAATTAGGAGTGTTTTCATCCCTTTTCTTTAAGATTAAGATAGGTTGTCATTTACTAAATTGTGTATTCAGTTATGTATAATGTGATATTAAGACTCATTGATGTAAATGTTGAATAAGTTGCTGTTAAACTAAACAAAATCCTTCAATAAAAATTATTGAAATAAAAAAAAAAATAATAAAGAGTTAAATGTAAACTTGACTGATAATAAAATCCAATATTCACATTTTTATTAATATAATAACAAAAAAAAAGTTTGTTTTTTCATCTGTAAACGTCCATTGTCCTTTCTACAGCCTTCTTTCTTTTTCTGTACATTTGTACTATGTGTAATCATTGTCTTCAATATACTTTAATATTTTCCAGCATGCTCATCTGTAAATGTCTTCTTTCTCATTTATTCTTCTTTTCTTCTGGACTTCTTTTCTTGGTTCTGTTAGTCTTCAGCCTTCTTTCTTTTAAACTATTGCTTGGAGAGCCACTTGACCCACCACAGCTGCAGCAGCGCCAGAAAACACTGAAATACTGAGAAGAGAGCCCCGGCAAATGCATCTTTAAAGAGAAACTCCGACCAAAAATTGAACTTTATCCCAATCAGTAGCTGATACCCCTTTTTACATGAGAAATCTATTCCCTTTCACAAACAGACCATCAGGGGGCGCTGTATGACTGATATTGTGGTGAAACCCCTCCCACAAGAAACCCCTCCCACAAGAAAAGTACGTACTTTTGGCAGTTTCCTGTCTGTGAACCTTGTTGCATTGTGGAAAATAGCTGTTTACAGCTGTTTCCAACTGCCAAAAACCATGCAGCAGCTACATCACCTGCCAACAGTAAAAATGTTCACTGGAGTTCCTCTTTAAATCTCCAGCCACAGTTCTTGAAGACCCAACACTCTCTTTTTTTCAATTGAATCCAGCACATTTGTTTTTGGATAATTGCCAGTCCAGAATACTGTCATTTTTGTAACTGAATAGTGCCTACTTGTGTCCATAATATCAGCTGTAATGCCTGCTATTGTCCTATGAGATTTCAATTCACACTATGCAGATCGTTTAAACTTCACTGTTTGAAGTTACTGCAATTAACTCTCCCTTTGTTAGATTTACTTGAATAACATGACATACACTCCTCCAGTAGGGTTATGTCAAAGCTGGCTTTATCTCCCCTGTACGTAGATGCCCTAGAAGGCTCAATTAAGCAAAGACTTCCACTGACTTGATCCCTAGGCCTTCTGCAAGCAGGTACAATTACGACTAGACTAGCATTCCAGAGACTGCAAAGAGACACGTAGGCAATAGTTAAAGAGACTCTGTAACTACATTTTCAGCCTTATTTCTTCTATCCTATAAGTTCCTATACCTGTTCTAATATGGTCTAGCTTACTGCAGCCTTTTCTAGTTGCACTGACTCTGTAATATATCTAATCTTCTTTTCTTTGTCAAGCCTTGTCGAGCCAGAGAGGAAGGCACTACCTCTGCTGTGATAGGGAGAAGTTATGCATGCCCCCTCCATGCCCCCTGCAGGCTCTGTGTGTGTGCTTTGTTTATTAGTCACAGACAGCTCTCTGCTCTGAATTTAAAATTTAAAGTTGTCTGAGGGGGAAAGGAGCTTCCCATGCTGAGAAACTGAGAATCCCTGACTGGAGTTCACTATGTAATAAAAACTTGTAGTACACTGTAACATGATATATATATATATATATATATATATATATATATATATATATATATATATATATATATATAATGTTACAGTGTACTATATATGTTTTTATATATATATATATATATATATATATATATATATGCACACAAACCATGTTTTTTGTTTGTAAACACTGCCTAAAACTGGCGATTAAATGCCAGGATCACGACAGGAAGCGGTGGAAATGGCAAAGAAGGATCCATGAGTTCACAGTGACTCGATTGATATGTTTTTTCTTGTACAAATTGGACAGTACAGATTATCTTTAAAGGACTTCCGAGGCCAAATGTAAAAAAAAAGTTAAATACCTGCATCACTTTTGTAGGCACGGAGGACGCCGTCCGCGCCCTCCGTGCCGTTCCATCTGTTGCGTGGATCGGGGGGTTGACCCTAGAGCTGCGCAGCCGCACTCGCGGCTTTGCGGACTGCGCAGCCGCGGCCAGCTCATGCGGCCATGTTAGTGCAGGCAGGAGAGCCCGACCCGGGCCGTGAGGACGGGAGCCGGCCCAGAGGGCTATTGAGCGGCGGGGACCTGGCGGAACGGCACGGAGGGCGTGGACGGCGT
The DNA here is from genome assembly GCF_040937935.1 of Hyperolius riggenbachi. NCBI lineage: Eukaryota > Metazoa > Chordata > Amphibia > Anura > Hyperoliidae > Hyperolius > Hyperolius riggenbachi. Next base: position 162,076,847 of record NC_090651.1, read on the forward strand.
CCTCCGTGCCTACAAAAGTGATGCAGGTATTTAACTTTTTTTGACATTTGGCCTCGGAAGTCCTTTAAGTTGTGTAAGTGGTGGAAGATACATAGAACATAGAACCCTAGAAACTGTTCACATTTTAAATTCAACTTGAATTATTTACAGATACAGTGTAGCACAACCATAGTGCATTCTGTGTGCGTGTCCAGTAATGTTCTCTGCTTTGTATATTTGTGTGGGAGTGTGAATTATAATATATATTTATCTGGTATCTGCAGTACCACCAAATATCATGGGTGAAGAACAGAATGTAACAGTTTTGATGAATCAAACCCTTGCACTGAAGTGTGAAAGCAATGCAATTCCGCCACCTGTGCTGACATGGTTCAAAGACTGGAGACCACTGCTAAGCAAACCAGGTCTTTCTATTTCTGAAGATGGGCGCATTTTACAGGTATGTTACTAGACACCTTTATCTAGAAAAGAAAAATATTCAAAGAGGACACTCAAACCTACATTAACATTTCACTGAAAAAGTACATAACTAATAAGATAAAGTAGTTTTCTGCTTTCTACATAGTTTGTGAATGCTGGGCAGAAGAGAGGAGGAATTCCTTATTTGTGATTTAAGACTTACCTAAACTAACATGTGACATAGGCCCATATGCAATTCACTTTTGCTCCTGAGTTTTCTCCTAGGAGATAATTCTTCATCTTCAATTTACATTAACTTGTAAGCACTTTTCAGTAGAAAAAGCGCCAAAACATAGATGAAAAAGTACAGTTAAAATTATTTTGAGTATTTGTTTGCTTATTGGTGGTGTAAAAGGCATTCTATTTACAAGTTGTGAAAATATCACTTAAGAGAAAACTCAGGTGAAAAAGTGAATTGCATATGGGCCATGATGAGATAAACAAGAGTACATACAGCACTAGTCCTACTAAGAAACTGTCTTAGGTGTTTTTTAGTTATTTTTATAAAGTGCCTTTATCTGTACAAATAAGGCAGTTAAACAGCAGTCTAATGCAGCCACAACTTTCTTTAAACATAAATAGAAAAAGATTGTTAATTGTTATTGTGTGGCAGGAGTTTGTTACTATGATTGCATCCTATCAAAATATAGCAAGAGTTGCTGAAAGGTAACGCAGATAGTTTAAAACCGCAGTCCCAAAACCACTAGTTCACTAACCTTTAAACAAGCCCAGATGGGGGCTGCAAAATGTTTCCCTACGTATAGCAGACAATTTTTTATGGATCCAGGGAAGGTCTGTAATCTGTAGAAAATTATTCAGCTACTGAATGGACACTAGAATTGTTCCTGAAGTCGTACAGCCTATATGTACAATATGGTTACAATCTGACTTAACTGTGAACTGAGCCTTGAAGATAAGTTAATTTGCAAATGTAGCTTCTTTTTTTCCTTTAGCTTATCTAAAAAGAACTTCATAACTTGAAAGTGGAAAGGCTATTCTGCAAGAAAGGTGCAACATGCAACTTCTGATGTGTCTGTTTATATCTTTATAATAACTGTTATTGCATTCTCATTAAAAATGCACATTTACACTGCTTATCTTTTAAAGGACACCTGTAGCAAGAGGTAGGTGGAGGCTACCATACTTAATTATTAAAAAAAACACACCAGTTGCCTGGTAGGTAGCCCTGCTGATCTATTCAGCTGCAGTAGTGTCTGAGTAACACCAGAAACAAGCATGCAGCTGTCTTGTCAGATGTGATAATAATGTCATAAACACCTGATATGCTGTATGCTTGTTCAGGGTCTATGGCTAAATGTATTAGAGGCAGAGGATAAGCAGGACAGCCACGCAACTGGTATTGCTTGAAAGGAAATAAATATGGCAGCCTCCACATGCCTCTCGCTACAGATGTCATTTGATTTACAAAGAGGCTCTTAGTGAGTGAGAACTTTTCTATGGTCAGATCCATATAACTGCTGCAGAAATATATTTCAATATATATTTGGTGTACATCATTGTCTGTATTATTATGTAACCCATGTTTGTTTCTTACTTTGTACAGTGGAATGTATTGGTGCAGTATAAATCAAACATAATAATAATGGTCATTATGCCTCCTTTCACAGCCAATCATTCCCTCACCTGCAGTCAACACAGTGGTGTTGGTTTGTGTGTGTCCAATTCAGTTCTGGTACCAGATTTAGAGATTTGTATAATAAAGTGCATCTTTGTTTCTCAACACAGCTGAGTGTTAGCCATATTATTAAAATGAATTAATAGATTAACATTACATTAAGAATGTGCAAACAAACATGGATGAACTTGGGCATTAAAAATGTCTCTTGGTATACCTATCACATAAACACACCACTTTCTTGTTTAACCTATTTTGGTTCCTGGATGTAGGAGCTACGTCCGGGAACCATGCACGCTATCGCGCGCGTGCACGCGCGCTCCCGGCCCGCGGTTCGTTAGCCAGGCAACCAGTGAATCGGGCCATGGTGCCTGATCACTGATTGCTCTCCCCCGCTGAAAAAGCGACAGCTTCTCTTGGAAGCTGTGCTTTTTCTGGCTGTTCCCTCCCCGATGCGTCACTCTAAGCGTGTGTTACGCTTAGAGTGACGTCATGTAAACAAACTCATGGCCGCCATCTTGTGGCCAAAAAGTAATACTACAACTGAAAGTAAAAAAAAAAAAAATTAACACACATTTACATTATAAATCTATTGTTTACCTCCCACCCTCCCAAAACTACCCAAATAAAATGTTTACTATAAAAAAAAAAAAAAAACATTACAATAAAAAAAAAACAACATGTAAATATTCACCTAAGGGTCTAAACTTTTTAAATATCAATGTAAAGATGAAATATTTCTATATTTTTTTATTTTAAACTTGTAAATAGTGATAGATGCAAAATGGAAAAAATGCACCTTTATTTCCAAATAAAATATTGTCGCCATACATTGTGATAGGGACATAATTTTAACGGTGTAATAACTGGGACATATGGGCAAATACAATACGTGAGTTTTAATTATGGAGGCATGTATTATTTTAAAACTATAATGGCTGAAAACTGAGAAATAATGAATTTTTCCATTTTTTTCTTATTCTTCCTGTTAAAATGCATTTACAGTAAAGTGGCTCTTAGCAAAATGTACCCCCCAAAGAAAGCCTAATTGGTGGCGGAAAAAACAAGATATAGATCAGTTCATTGTGATAAGTAGTGATAAAGTTATAGGCTAATGAATGGGAGGTGAACATTTCTCACGTGAAAACGACGGAACGCGAATGGGTTAATGTTAGGCATGAGAAAATGATAATTCATACTTGTTTCTGTGCTAAATAAAGACATTTTATTTTGTTTGCATTTTATTTTACAGATTGAAAGTGCTCAAGTAAAAGACGCTGGACGGTATTCTTGCGAGGCTGTCAATATAGCTGGGAAAACAGAGAAAAACTTTAATGTGAATATATTAGGTGAGGACAACTTGTATCTACTCACAGTACTTTGTGCACTTATGCAGCACGTAGTGATTTGTTATGCTGTACAGGTTATGTGTTTTAGCAATATCCTACTGGATAAAAATAATAAAACAGAAAGAAGCACAGCTGCTGCATTTTGAAGTGTCATATATAATGTATTTATAGCCCATACTAGCTCTCATGTATGAATTACAGTACTAAATCTTACAACTCAAGATTATACTCGAAAGTCTAGTGCAGGCACAAGAATATTAATCAAGTGACTTTACATAATTCTGGCTGCATTTCATACATCCACTATGGTGGTCCCTGTCTAGAACTATTGACAGTATTTGTTTTAGCAATTACCAGGGATGAGCAAAAAGCGAAATTGCCCCAGAGTGTGCAAGGGGTCTGGGCTGCGTAAGCAGTGGTTAACTTGCTTAGGATGCCGCCTTCTTCTGATGTGCTCCATGCCACTCTTCATCTACTGACACATCCACCTTCTAACCAGAACTACTGCTGTGCAGCTGGAAGTGTCAGAAGATGGAGAGCAGAGCAGAGCAAATCGGAAGGTGGTATATCCATTTTTTCAGCATTAATATTTGCATTAGCATGCTTATGGCAAATATCAGATATTATCGTGGTCTATAATCTAATAGTATACTGGTGAAATAAGAATCATGTGCAGTTTTTAAAATGTTTTTAATATGAATTGTTGCTATAATCATGTTATTAAATAAACTAGGCATAAGCTCGCCCATTTAAAACAGGCGCCAGGGCTCTGCCAAAACCCCCCTCACCACCACCTTGCCCATAATGCAAGCCACGTTCCCTGCCTTGAGCACGCACGGCCGTGCTCACCGTCGTGAGTGCACACAGCCGTGCTCCTCCTGCACCCGTCCTCCTGCTCTCCAATGTCCGCCCACGTGCCACACATGTACAGTAGTGCAAACGCATGGACACAGGGACAGGAGAGGACGCAGGGACACAGGGATTTTATTATAGAGGATTGTTATATTTCCACTGATCTTTCTGGGGAAAATATATTTGTATCCTTTAAATAATGTTGACTGTTTTAGCATACTTTTGAACAGTGGTGTTGCAGAATCTCTTTCCCCTTTGTATATTTCCCGGTTTATGCATACTGGAATTGTATTCGCTTCAGCTGCTGCTGCTTGGCACTAATTGTGGTTTCTTAACTTGTTATCAACCAGTATTCCCAAAGCCTTATCCAAATCTTATGTTCCCAGATGTAAGCCATTCAGTTTATATGGTGCTCTACTGTTGGCATGTCCAAGCAGCATAACCCTGCATTTATTAACATTAAATGTTACCTGCCATATGCTGGTCCATAAGGCCATGTTGTCAAGATCCTGATGTGAAATGTCATTAACCTGCTTAACATGGATAATTCTGCATAATTTGATATCATCTGTGAAGATGGACTATTACTCTTTATTCCATTTACTAGATAATTAATATGGAAATATGAAGGGATTAGACCTAGTACTGACCCTTGCGGTACCCCACTGCTAACAGTTTCCCATTTGAATACAATCTGTTTACCACCACTCTTTGTCCTCTGTCTCTAAACCAGTTCTCTATCCAGATACACACATTTTTTCTCCTAGTCCCTGTATCCTAAGCTTCAACACCAGGTTATTATGAGGAACAGTTTAAAGGCCTTTGCAAAGTACAAGTATATAACATGTATTATTTTTCCAAGATCTAAATTTGCATTCACCAATATATGCTGAGCGTGTTAGTAAGGCAGGACCAGTCTTTACTAATCCCATGCTGATGAACTAAAATTAGATTATTTTGTGATATATCATTTTGTATAGCACAGTGGCGTAACCGTAAGTCATGGGGTCCCCCAGCAAAATGTTAATGGGGCCCACAGTGTTCACACCCTTTCCTTTGCCTCCCCTTGATGCCCTTCATGTCCTTGGGGCCCATCTTACAAGGGTCATAAAACAACTGTGGCCTTATCTAAAGTATAGTTTCCTGTATCAGAGAAAGGGAAGGATAGTTGCCCCCCCCCCCCCCCCCCACACACACACACACAGATCAGGGACCCCCTGCTATTGGGGGGCTGCTCCTATCTAGTTACACCCTTGGTATAGCATCCTTTAGGATATCTTCCAACAGTTTACACACAGTTGATGTTAAGCTTACTGGTCTATAGTTTTGTGGATCTGATTATTTTTTTCTTACTTGAACACGAGGAAAACATCAGCTGTATGCCAGTCATAGGAAACTGACCAGCTTGAAAGAGAATCACATAAAACAAGATAAAGGGCATGATTCATCACTCTGCTCTGCTTAGCAGCTTGATGAACAAAAGATTTATTACCCCTCAGACACTATAAAAGATAACGCAATTCATGAAGCACAGTCTGCTTCCTCAGATCAAAAACAGTGTCTTTATAGTGTCAACATTAAAGGATACCCGAAGTGACATGTGACATGATGAGATAGACATGTGTATTTACAGTGCCTAGCACACAAATAACTATGTTGTGCTCCTTTTTTTCTTTCGCTGTCTGAAAGAGTTAAATATCATTTATGTAAGTGGCTGACTCAGTCATGACTCAGACAGGAAGTGACTACAGTGTGGCCCTCACTGATAAGAAATTCCCCTTTTTTATCTCTTTCTTGCTCTCAGAAGCCATTTTCTGCTAGGAAAGTGTTTTTTAGTTGGAATTTCTTATCAGTGATGGTCACACTGTAGTCACTTCCTGTCTAAGTCAGGACTGAGTCAGCCACTCACATAAGTGATATTTAACTATTTCAGACAGAGAAAGAAAAAAGGAACACTGCATTGTTATTTGTGTGCTAGGCACTGTACATACACATGTCTATCTCATCCTGTCACATGTCACTTTGGGTGACCCCCCCCCCCCCGTCGTTACGTCACAGCCCCCCAGCTGCTTTGGTGGGTTAGTCTAATGTTCACTTCTGAACTATTGCTTTTTTCTGGGATTTCCTCACTTACATTCATACTGTGGTTGCTAGTCAAGCAACCCAAACTTGTGAGTATTCTTTTGCTTTTTAAGAATACATGATCAGCACTTGACATACTATACTTTAAGGGGCTCCTGGGGCCATATGCAATTCACTTTTTCACCTGAGTTTTCTCCTAGGTGATATTTTTAAACTTGTCAATAGAATGCATTTTAAGCCTCCAGAAGGCAAGAATATGCTCAAAATAATTTTAATAGTACTTTTTCACCAACTTTTTGGTACTTTTTTAGGTGAAAAGTGCCGCAAAGTTATTTAAAATCAAAGATGAAAAATTATCTCCTGGGAGAAAACTCAGGTGAAAAAGAGAATTGCATATGGCCCCTGGTGTCTCTGGGGTTGAATCTCTTGGGATAACACACACCCTCTTTTGTGCTCCCTGCTGTACCTGTGTCCCTCCCCCTGCAACCAGTTTAGTGTGTTTGTGTGCAGTGATAAATTACCCATGACCCCCGGTGCCCCCCAGGTACAGCAGGGAGCACAGGCACTGGTAGATGCAGGGATCCTGCTGCACATTCTCTCATGCTCCACTGCGGGTACACCTGTGGGGGGAGGCTGCCTACTAGGGCACATTTGGCTATGGAGAGCAGGGCTGCCTACCAGGGGCACATATGCCTATGGGGAGTGGACTACATACTGGGGGTGCATCTGATTATGGCCTGGGGAGGACACAGTCTGCTGGGGACACATTTGGCTATGGCTACCTACTGGGAGCACATCTGGATTTGAAAAGGGGGGCTGCTAACAGCTTGGGGCACATCTACACAGCTTCAGGGGGGGTGGGGCTGTCTCATACTGGGGGAGCAGCTGGCTATATATACTGGGTATGGGTATGCCTCATACTGGCAACACATCTGACTATTTATAATGAGGGGGGGTAAACTGGGGGGGAGCTTATACAATCAATTACTTTTTCCTGGTTTCTGGGTACCTTGGCTTATACGCGAGTATATACAGTAATCAATACAATACCTTTTAAGCCATCAGTGAGCAAGAACATACTTTTGACAATACATTTCCCCCACTTTTTGATATTTCTTCAATTGCAGAGTGCTGAAAATTTATTTTTAACAGAAGATGAAAAGTTAGCTTCTAGGAGAAAACTTAAAGAAGACGTAAACTCTTCCACTGGAGATAAGGAAAACACAGACAAAAACCCACCCTGCCTGTGTTTAGAGAGAAGAGCCTATCTAATTCTCCCTTATCTAGAAGTAATGAGTCAATGTAATTTGATCTGTCAGCACTATCTGATCTGTGCCACAGTACACAGGCTATATGTAAACACAGGAGGTTAACCCTGTATGTGCTTTCATGAAACCAGGAAGTAACCACTCTGCAACATCTCTGAGGAGCTTTGGAAGCAGTAACAACGAAATCTTCTTCTGTAAAGGTTATTATGCTGTTGTTTATCTTTTAGAGCAGGGAGTAAGTCCTGGGTTTAGGTCGGCTTTAAAGAGAAAAAGTGAATTGAATAGGTGCCACTGTCTCTCTGGGGTATTTTTTAAAATTCAATTTATATTAGTGACTTGTTGCCAATGAACCTAATTGGTTGTGAGATTTTCCACCAGGTGTTTTCTTTTTTATAAACATTTCTCCACTTTGTCTTTTGCTTTTTTAAACATCTCTATGGCATTGAATTCAAAATGAGCATTTATGTAATTCTGGGGGGGCATAATGTCTGACCACCCAGCACAATAAAGCTAAGAGCTGGATAATGGAAGAGGCTACACTGGCTGCCCAGAGCGACTGCAGCTCTGGGCTTCCGATAATACGCAATGGCAGCGCAGTGCGATGTTGTGCTGCTCCTGCAATAACAAACATAAAGACAGATACAGGACAGACTGGAATGAGGTAGCCAATAGCACCTGCAGCAATGGCTACCTCGCAAGGACAGGACTAGGCTAGCTAAGCACGGGTGATCACGTTAAGCGCAACCTACCAAATCATGCTAAAAAATGACTAGCTAGACACAGAATATCAACAGTTCGAGTACGTGTATATCAGCGGCACTGATATATCATCGTAGCACGAATGCAAGGAAAATAACAAACGCTGACTAGAATATGTATATATTGGCGATGAACCGATATATAACATAAGCAAGGAACACTGGCTAGAATCAGTAACAATACAGCGAACAAGGCTAGGCAATACATAATCTCTATACTAGAAGGAGTACGTATATATGTCCCTGTGGGAAATATATAACATAGCTCCACAGGATAACTGAACTAGAACGTAACAAGACAAGGACTATATTTCACAGTATCAAAGGACCCAGTAACAGCTTAGACCGAGCTGAAGCTGAAACTATGATGGGCGGAGCACGCTTGCAGGAAGAAAACCTTTATACTGAAGTCATCCAATGAGAGCAGAGATGCAAATCTCCACACAGGTGAATGATAATCAGTCACAAGCTGAGCTGGCTTGACTACCATTCCCTAGCTGACAGACTATCACAAGCAATGCATGCAGAACTATACTAGCAAATGCATGTAAAGGAATCAGAACTGCTTGGCTGCAGTACCTCTGCAGCCAGCAGTACATGCTGCAGAAGCGATCATGACAATTTATTTTTCATAAAACAATATCTCACTTTCAACATTTGTTAGGTTGTCTTTGTAGTATTTCCAATTAGCTATAGAGTTTAAATTATTTTTTAAAATTTGTGCATTCTGTTTTTATCTACATTTTATATTGCACCACAGCTCTTTTGAAAGCAGAGGGTTTTTTTTCTTTGTTTTTTTTTCAGTGTTTGGCATAGAGGTAGCAGGAGCCCTCAAGCTTTATGTCCTACCATATTCGCCAAGTAAATCACAGGATTTAATATAACTTGACCACCAATAATCAACAGGATATCAACAATTCAGAGAGGATTTAACACTGGGTTGATAGCACAATGTACAAGTGTTCAGACATTTAGTCAATTATGGCCCTTGTTTGCAAAGACTGACATACACCAGAGTGAGATGCAAACGTTTGCCAGCTGTAATAAATATTTGTTGGTTGCTATTGGCAACAACACTACACCTTCGTTCGGCGCCATATCACAGGACGTGTAATAACTCGATACTCATCACAGCAAACAGCATAGGAGATAGAACTTCTTAGACGTCATCAAGGTTCAACAGTTTATTTGTAAAACAAATATACAGATGTGTTCAGTAGCAATGTTATATCTTCGTTACCTCGGCAAAGCAAATGGTCTGTAGAATCTTATGCATTCCATGCAGACATGATCTGTCCCTGGTGACTAGATCAGGCGTTCTCTTTTGTTACGTCTATGCTAGTTGCATTTAGGCATATATACAGCATACAGTTACGGAAAGTTACAAGAAGGATGTCAGCAGAAGTAGAGAGCAGTGCCCTCGGGAGCCCATGTTGACTATTTTTATACGAACCTCTAAAGAGGTAAATGTGACATCATCCCGCAGGGATGATCTAGTACCCATCGCATGCAATTGGCTGATAATATCATGTGATGGATGACCCTATCTGCTCCTGCTCCTAGGGGACAAGCTAAATATGGCGTTTCCTCCCTTATTACCCAGAAAGGAGGGAAAATGTTTCCTGGCTATTGTTTACCTTTAGGAAATATGAAAACACTCGATGTTTACAGTAAAGATGCCTGGCAATCTGTACATCGTGGACAGATAAGCACTCTGGCCTTGGGTGAGACACCGGACCCTGTTCCACAGCGCTTCTAGAAATGCTCCTTAAAGGGAGACTCTCTGCAAATCAAGTCTTTAAACTAAACTCAGTTAAAGTAACTGAGGCCTACGAATTCAAGCATATCATACTTAAATTCTAACACCAGCGGTTAGCATTTTTTTAACAGCTGTACATCAAGTTTCCTGACTCATAATTTGGTGTTGTTTTCCTGTGTTCTCTAAGTGAAGAATAAACATAATTCATGCTGTATATTGTATGTCCAAACCTGTTTATTTCAAAATAATGAGTTTTAAACATTGTTACTATTATGAAATTGCTGTATGCTAGGATGTGGCTTTCGTTCTGCTTTCACTGTACGAGTGTTTTTTTTTTTTCTTGTACAATTATGCGCCACTGCCTGCTTTTCCAATCAAAAGTCCTGATTCATCTCTGCGAAATCCTCTATTACATTTCTTTAGACACTTGAACAACATTTTAAGAATGAATTATTGTGGGCAATTAGTCTTTGCTCTAATTTTACTCTTTATATTCCAGTGCCCCCTGTAATAAAAGGTACATCTGAAGAATCAGAAATTACAGTTATTGAAGGAACACCAATAAACTTTGTGTGTGATTCTAGTGGCATTCCAACCCCAGAACTAACTTGGAAAAAGAATGGTATGTTCATTGCTTATATTCATATTAGATCTAAGTGCAGGATATGTTGTTTCAGTTGCATGCATTACAAAACAATAAGAGGCAGTCAAATCAATTTTAATCACAGGAGAAATTTTTGCAGAACAAACTTTGGTGCAGGTTATACTTTAGGGGGTTTAAATGGTTCTTTAACAATACAGGGAATATGTTTTTGTAATGCAAATAATTAAGAAAATAAAAATAAAATGTGCTTTTCATTTAAAACAGAAATATTCATATTTAATATACTGCCTTGATCCTACTATCTACATATAGGAGATTCTAAATATAAAGTTTTATTAAGTGCATGATTTTACCTTAAGAGATAAAACAATTCCAAACTTTCTTAGCATTAGATTCAATGCTGAAATTATTGAAATCTAGAATAGTAGGAATTACAACAATATGTGGAATGAAAGCAGAAGTGTACACAATGACCAAACTAAACATTATCAGTAATAATATTCTTGGTGAACACCCAAATGTACCACTAGATGGCCGACATATAAAGATGACAATCGGGTGATCACTTGAACAGTACATTATTTCTGCAGAAATAACAGAACTTTTTTGATTGGCATGGTGCCCTATTCATAAAAATTGACAACCAGTATCAATGACCATGAGGGTTTGCCTACTTGTAGGATACCCACACTACTTTGCAAACCTAAGATCACCAATTTATGTCCCTCAGTTTAATCCTATCAGTCTCAACTATTGTAATCCTCTGAGGTTTTCATTAAGTCTGACTGAACATCCTGACACCCATCAGCATTGCTACATACTGCCACAGCATATTTATCTCTGAATGAATGGCTCTATCTATGCAACCTACGTAATATATCACCTACACAGCTACATTATATATTGAACAAAAGCAGACACAATACATTAGACTGCTGCACTGCAGAAAAGCCAAAAGAGATATGAGCCCATGACATTGTTTTACAAATACTAGCTTCTGAATGCAGAATGTAGCATTATGTGTTTTTATAGTATCACTATTCATAAAAACTGGAAATTATTTTAATTATATTTGGCTGGATTATACCTGGTTTCAAAAAGTGCAAACTGGTCACATGATGACCGAAAAACTTAATCCAGTGTTTCTCAATCTCAAACCTGTCCTCGTAACTCCCCAGTAGAGCATGTTTTGCAGGCAACTTCACTTATACACAGGTGGATAATTAGTGTCTCAGCTATGTGGATTCCATGTAGCTTTGACACTAATCACCCCACCTGTGCATAGATGAGGTTGCCTGCAAAACATGCACAACTGGGGAGTCACGAGGACGGGTTTGAGAAGCACTTTGCCAGTAAAGAGTGTATTTCATGGCTTTAATTCACAGGTACTGCAGTAAAACCAGACAGCACAGGACGGATTCGTTTTCACTCAGGAGCGAGACACTTCCACATTGTAGCTGCTACAAAATCTGATGCTGCACTGTATGTATGCACTGCTTCCAATGCTGCAGGAGAAGCAACAAAGACATTCAATGTAAAGGTTTATGGTAAGTTGTTTACAATAAAAAAAATGCATTTCATATTGAATGTGTTTTTTTCAGATGAATACATTTAGCACAGGGAAAAGGAGATATGAACTAAGTTTCCCCTTCATAAGGTACACCTTGCTAATACCAGGTTGGCCACCCTTTTGCCATCAATTCACATATTCTTCTACACATATGGTTAATGGTTGACTGCATTTCAGACATTAAGGTCAGATAGTTTAACATGAAGACTCATAAATTGTGAGACCTCCTGATACCCAACATGTTTCAACCTTGAGGCAGGGCATATAGTATATAGCACAGCATGATGTGCTTTGACAGCTTCGTCTTCTAAAACAACTAGGTCTCCTTAATACTATTTGTTAACCAGGGCTGTATTTACTGTAAGGCATTGTAAGCATGTGCCTACAGGCGCCTGATGATGGAAAGGCGGACCACTCCCCTCCCTGAGCGCCTCCCTCCTTCCCTATGCAGCGTTCTGATGAGAGTGTAAATGAGAGGTTACTCACCCAACTCTCGGCATTCCACTGATGAGATCTCCTTTCAGTTGGGGGCACCTCTAGCTACTTAATACAGAGGGCTGTACTAAGAGCCACTTCTGGCTATCTAATACTAAGGGGCATCTGTAGCTACCTATGATGGGCAAGAGAAGTAAGAGAGAAGTGACATGCTGGGACAGTCAGCACACTTGCAGTACGGTTCAGCAGGTGTTTGTAGGTTCATGAAGAGCAAGTTTAAGTTGCCAGGATATCTGTGTCTATAGGCTCCTGTGTGGTAAATTCGGGCCTGTTGTTAACACTGTCTTTTAATGTCTATTCATAACTGTTAACTAAACACTTATACTGACATGATGTATGAAAATGATGACTGAGCACTTTAGTGTGCACTTCACTTTTACTTAAAATTTGTAATAAATAAAGTTTTAATTTGTTAAAATAAACAATAAATAAATTGCCCCTTTTATGGATGTTTGCTAATCCAGCCTGAGCTCGAAACTGACCTGGCCTTCTCTCTCCCCAAATTACTGAATCTTAATTTATTGACAATTTAATTTTAAAGTGCCAATATCATTTTGTTTTTGAAGACCATAGACTTTCAGAATACCTTGCTTCATTTGCCAAAAACGTTAAGAAGCACAGTTTCCCATGCTGAATACTAGTAATAAAATAATTTTCTACTAAGTTAGAGCAACGGCGTCTTATTATAACATGATTTTTTTTTCTAACATAGTTCGCCCTGCTATATCAGGAAGTGGACCTCTCCCCTTGGATGTGGTTGTAATGGAAGGACATAATGTGACTCTGGAATGTGACTCTAGTGGAAACCCACAGCCTATGCTGACATGGCTGAGAGATGGTGTTCCTATAATTAATGGAAATGGATTTAAAATCCTCAGCAGTGGAAGACATTTGCATTTAGAAAAGGCTCATGCTTCAAATTCTGGTCAATATGTGTGTGTAGCAGTGAACGTGGCTGGACAGTCTGATAAAAAACATGATTTAAGGGTTCTAGGTAAGCATTAACGGCCATTTAATTTGTAATTGGAACTGGACCCGGAGTATAAAAAATAATAATAATTAAAAGACAGTTTTTTGATCACTATATAAGTAGATGTGTTTATGTAATCATTTTGTTAAATAAAATAAAAAAAATCAAGTAAAATCAAAATGCCATTATTTTTTGCCAGATATATTTTATAACCCTGTGCATCTATAGTTTATAGGCATCATACACATTCATGTTCATCTGACTGTCTCACTTTGCATTATTTACGCAGTTCAGACCATTCGAAAGATACCTTATACCATATTAAATGAAGTGTATAGTTTTAAGTATTTTCATTTTATTTATTTGTTGAATTTAGTACTAGAAATATCAATGGAAAAATAAAAAAAAAGTATTATTAAAAATAAGTATATCTATTTTGTGGCTCCACCTTTAGCCATATTTGATAACATAAAAAAACAACATCTCCAGACTTGATGGCGGTTAGCTAGGCCCTGTGGCTCACTGTGGAGCTAAATATTCTTTTATACTAGAAAAACAAGATTTTTATTTAACTTACAAAGCTTTGTCACACCAACATTTGGATCTAAGACTAAGTATCACATTTTTATTTGAGATATTTAATAGTTTCAGCTCAAACATAAAGGCTACTGAAGTAGATATTGGCTTTATGTCACTTTTCCCATAGAATTTAAGGGAACAACTCACATGCTGCAAAGTGATTGGCTTGCAAGCAGCAGAAGGACACTCCGAGTTTTTTTCAAATATATAATTGTTTCAGGGTGTCACCACCAACAGTCATTTGCTACACTTCTAATACATTTTCTGTATGTGTATTTTATTTTTACATTTCTTAAGTCCCTCCCAGAATTTTGGGAATGTCTGAGGAGCATGAAAACATAAGTGTAGTGGAGAAAAATCCAGTAACTTTGACATGTGAAGTATCCGGCATCCCAACACCCAGAATAACATGGTATAAAGATGGTCAACCCATTCACCCCAATGATACATTGCAAGTGATATCAGGTAATTTGTTTACTTGTTTACTTCTTGCACTAGTTTATTCAGAAAAGTAGACATTCTGTGCATATTGGAGCTTAGGACTATAAATGCTGTGACTCTTAGAATTCCATAAACTATTTAAAGTAACAATTGAAATGCAGTACTTTACTGTCCCTTAACCATTTCACCTCGAAGGGTTTTTAAAAATAATGAAAATGTATTTCATTTTTCTATGGGAAGGTGTATAATAGGGTATTTGGATGTGGTTTTACTTTTTGGCCACAAGATGGAGATACAGAGTTAGGGTGTTCTAAAAATAGAAACAGAACCAAGTGTTTGTATTTGTTTATATTTGTGTAAATACAGGGACATAGATACTCGTGCTGGGGGAGGTGAATTAATGTATACTGTGTCTTCTCTAACAGGTGGTATGATCTTCCGGTTTATGCATACAGCACTCAGCGATGCTGGAATATACCAATGTGTGGCTTCAAATGCTGCTGGAGTACAAACTAAAAGTTTCCACCTCAATGTATTAGGTACAACATTATTTCTTTTTTATATATAATTTAATTTTATTGGAAGAAAAAGGAATGCATTCACAAAAGAAATACTATAAGATACCATCAACAGCAATCTCCATTTGTTCCCATATTCTTATTAAAAAAAACAAAAAAAAACATATCAAACAAAAAACAACCCCTTCTCTCCTCCCCCTTTAATCATCTATATCAAAAATCTCATATTATAATAGTCAGTAAAACTGAAAAAGTATCCAGCCCTTCAAAAAAATCACAATTCCCCCAAAAGAGGCTCCTCCCTTATATCCCTATCATACATTATTTCTAATAAGAGATATTCTAACTGAATATACCATTTTTTTCAATGAAATTAGCATTTGCTGTCTGCAAAACATGTACTAGTAAAGCACTTTATTTATTTTTTGTAAACAACATACATGAACAGAAAGAGACACAGCAGCCATTCAAGGCCTAAGTACAAGAAGAATTTGCCATATATATACAGACATTCAGCTTATAGGAGTTTAATACTAGTGGTACTACTGCACCTACACAATCAACAGAAATATTTCAACCGTTTATCTGCATTCCTTGTTGATCATACTAACCTAAATAGTTGAGTATATCACTTACAGTATACATCGCACAAACATGATCATTATCATACCAACACAGTCCTCATTGACCAGGCCTGATTTCAGCCACTTGCCAGAGATTCAAAAGCACAAGAAGACAAAGGAAAAGAAAGGGAAAAGAGAAAGAGTAGGACCAAGTCTCTGAGACCAGTTCAGTACTGTATAATTTCACTTGATCTGTCATAATAACATAGGTATTTTACAGATAGTTTTAGAGGTCTTTTAAAATAACTTTTCATGTGTGGGAAGCGTAGCCAAATTCGGATCCAGTGGAAATAGGCCTAACTTAGATGGTATAATGTTGTAACTGCCACCACATCATATACCGTATATACTCGAGAATAAGCCAACCCTAGTATAAGTCAACCCCGCACTTTTACCTAAAAAACTGGGGAAATTGTTTGACTCAAGTATAAGCAAGGGAGGGTTGGGTAAGAAGTAGCAGTTACTGTTGGCTAGAAATATCAGGGAAAATGGCAAGCACCATAGGCACCATAGGCAGCATGGTGGTGTAGTGGTTAGCGCACTTGCCTTGCAACACTGGGTCGTTGGTTTGAATCCCAGCCAGGTCAACATCAGCAAGGAGTTTGTATGTTCTCCACGTATATGCGTGGGTTTCCTCCGGGCATTCCAGTGTCCTTCCATATAAATTGTCCATAGACTACAATACTTACACTACACTATACATACTGTACATAGACATATGACTATGGTAGGGATTAGATTGTGAGCCTGTCTGAGGGACAGTTAAGCAACAAGACAATATACAGCGCTGCATAAGATGTTGGCGCTTTATAAATACTAAATAAAAATAATAATCGGCCAACTAAAAAGACAACCATCCATAATCAAAGAGAGTGTGCAGAAAAGATCTGGTGGGAGGAGGGAGGGAGGATTGGGGAAGAAAATAATAAAATAATAATAAAAAAGACTTTATTTCTTTTTTAAAAATTAATAAATATATATTTATTAAAAATAAAGAAACATTTAAAGAGTGATAACAGCACACCAACAGAGAGCTCTGTTGGTGGACAGAAAAGGGGGGGGGGAATCACTTGTGTGCTGAGTTATACGGCCCTGCAGCGAGGCCTTAAAGCTGCAGTGGCCTATTTTGTAAAAAATGGCCTGGTCACTAGGAGGTTTAAGCCCAGGGTCCTTAAGTAGTTAATGCCGTATAGGTAAATAAATGTTGATTCATTATTGAATCTCGCTTAGACAAGACAAATAACATTTATATTACGCTTTTCTCCTGGCAGACTCAAAGCACCAGACCTGCAACCACTAGGACTAACTTTATAGGCAGTAGCAGTGTTAGGGAGACTTGCCTAAGGTCTCCTACTGAATAGCCACTGATTCAGCCACTAACAATTAACATTCTAGTAAATGCCACTTCAGACAATGTTTATTTATTTATGTATTATTCTTTGTATTTCTAGCCCAGGTGTTTTTTTCTTTACTTGTCAGCTTCTAAAAATGGATTTTATAGAGTAGTTTTAAAAGTTTTGCAGGGTAAACATTTTGTTTATTTTTCATCATAATGATAAATATCTTTTTTGCTTTAGTGCCACCAAGGTTTAAGGGCAGTGTCTTAGAAGATGTAAAGGTGAAAGAAAAAGCTGAGGTCATGCTTGTATGTGAAGCAACAGGTAATGAGGGACCTTTTTAACTTAGACAAAATAAAAGTTAATGCTTATAAAATAAAAACTAAAATTAGTTTTGAAAATTCATCCATATGTGACCATGTGGCTGAATGGGTCTATTTATTTCTGTATCAGGAACAGTTGTTATACTATAAATAACATAAAGTATATGTGCAAATCCATATTGCTGAAACATGTTTTTGTTCATGTCTTCATTCATTTTGAACTGGGAGACGATGAACGGCAAAAGCGTAAATGGCATTTGTCTCATGCCTGGCAAGAACCTAAAAAAAATGGATTTGTCATGGATAAGATATCCCCCCCTCCCCGCCACCCCATCCCACTGAATTGCAGTCATCAATTAGATGGTGAATGCATCCTCTACTCATGTGTGTTAATTTTTTGCTTTAACTGTTGACTAATACAGTATAATACTTTGCTATCATGTAAAAGTGCTATTTTTCTAATGTTAACTCTGATTTCAAATAAGGCCTGCAACCATTACTTTAGGTATATTTCTTATTTTATTCAATCATTCCCATGTAGCAACCTTATATTTTTAACAATGCTATTATATGCGTAGTTTGCTTTGTAGCTGTGTATGTGCAATACAGGCTTGAAAGGTATTTTCTGTTTATAATCTTGCCCTAGATAACAGTTATTTTGGACCTGTGTTTAGGCAATCCTGTACCACAGATAACATGGCTTAAAGAGGGACGAAATATAGAAGAAGATGATTATCATCACATTAAAGCTGGAGGGCAGACCTTTCACATAATCAGTGCTATGGTAACAGACACAGGACGATATGCTTGCATTGTATCCAATTCAGCTGGGCATAAAACTAGGAGCTTTAGTCTCTCTGTAATGGGTGAGTTAAGATTTACACATGAATGAATTATGTTCATTATACTTATAAGTTTAAGAGAAATTGTGTTTTTGTTGCAAGTCAGTCTGAAAGCGGGACAGACAGCTCTTTGCTGTACGTCTTAAGTTTTGAGCTTGTCCACAGGTGTGAAAGTCAGACTGCCGACTAAATGTCATCAACAGTATCTGAATCTACAATCATTTAATAAAATGTCCATAAATGTTAGCAGATACTTTGGGCAATAGGGGAATGGGATGAAGCAGTTGGTAAAATCCATTAAGATAAGTGGCTGGGGATTTGGCCCCTATGCTTGAGGACTCTTTCTGTAATTGATGACACTGACTGTCCTGAAGAAGAACTCCGACATTTCAAGTTCTTATTTGGTGACTGGCCACAGATATGGCATTTTACTTCCACATACAATTGAAAAAGTGTATATTGATAATAAACAAGGTTATGGCTGCTTTTCCTTTCAGATTTTGTTTTAACCATTTGCTGTCCTCATTCATCACCCTCAATGGCTATGTACTAGAAACACAAGCTGGACTGTAGGAATAGTTAGTAGTCACCCAAAGGGCTAAGTCATTTGCACAAGATACAGTACATAACAGTTTAAAATTGAGTTGATGAGTTTTTCAGATGAAGATGGTTAGAGATGTCGCGAACCTCCGATTTTCGGTTCGCGAACCGGGTTCGCGAACTTCCGCGGAAGGTTCGGTTCGCGGAAAAGTTCGCGAACCGCAATAGACTTCAATGGGGAGGCGAACTTTAAAAAATAGAAAAAATTATGCTGGCCACAAAAGTGATGGAAAAGATGTTTCAAGGGGTCTAACACCTGGAGGGGGGCATGGCGGAGTGGGATACATGCCAAAAGTCCCGGGGAAAAATCTGGATGTGACGCAAAGCAGCGTTTTAAGGTCAGAAATCACATTGAATGCTAAATTGCAGGCCTAACTTGCTTTCAAACATCTTGCATGTGTATACATCAATCAGGGAGTGTAATTAGAGTACTGCTTCACACTGACACACCAAACTCACTGTGTAATGCACCGCAAACAGCTGTTTGTGTAGTGATGGCCATGCTGGACTGGTGCGCAACATGGCGAGATTGCTCTTCCTCACTCAGTGATGTCAGGTAATGTGTGACTTCCTTCTCAACTTTCCATGGCATTGTTAAAAAGCTTACGTTTTGTTTTTAAATTACATTTTCTACTTGCTGTGTACTTGTTCAGTACCGAGAATCCTGTGGAGGCGGGCAAGTCTGCCATTGTGACCCCGGCTAATGACCGGGGAATGAGGGGTTTGAATCCGGTGTGGAGCTTGAGCAACGGCTACCACTACACATCCAAGGAGGGCAGCGGGCAGGCATGCACGCCCGCCCAACCCGAGGTAGTGACCAAAAATAACAATACAGGAGGAGGACTTTCGAGGCCCTGCTGTGTATTTGAAATGAATGTACTTTAAATCCTTTAACGAGAACCAGTTATGGCGGGCAAAGATGACACCACATTCCTTTCACGAGAATCATATGGAGGCGGGCAAGTCTGCCATTTGTGACCCTGGGTAATGGCCGAGGAATGAGGGATGGAATCCGGTGTGGAGCCTGAGAAACGGCTACCACTACACATCCAAGGAGGGCAGCAGGCAGGCATGCACGCCCGCCCCGAGGTAGTGACCAAAAATAACAATACAGGAGGCGGACTTTCGAGGCCCTGCTGTGTATTTGAAATGAATTAACTTTAAATCCTTTAACGGGAATCCGTTATGGAGGGCAAGTCTGCCATTGTCGCCGCAGGGAATGAAGGTTGGATTCCGGCCCGAAGTGGGAGCCTGCTGAGACCCATGCTGTAGCTGCCCTGACCGTGCTTTGCAGACCAGGCATCTGTGGTCAGATGGACCCTTGAGCCAGCGGAAGACAAACCAAGTCGAAAGCATTTGCCAAGAATGTTTTATGGAGGGCAAGTTTTTTTGCCCTTTTTTTTACATTTTTTGAAAATGATAGATGGTTGTATTTTTAAATTGTTTGAAAGTTTAGATGGTTGTATTTTTAAATTGTTTGAAAGTTTAGATAATTGTATTTTTAAATTGTTTAAAAGTGTATCCATTCTTCCTCCCCCCAGGCACGAACAATACCATGGGAACGTGGAGCAGCAGAAGCCCCCTGTGACGGCTGCCGCGGTTGTTCTCCACGGCTTGTCTTTTGAGGGGTGCTGCTTTTCCTCAGGTGTTCTTGCCAATCATAGCTGTTTGGGCCTTCTCTCCAGGTGCCTTCGTAAGGCACTTGTCCCTACGTGAGAGTTGGCCTTTCCACGGCTCAATTTTTGTTGGCAGAGACAACAGATGGCTTTGCTCCGATCTGAGACACACACGTTAAAAAATTTCCAAACCGCTGAGCCCCCCTGGGCTGATGGTGCTACGGTGGCCTCAGCAGCTGAGGTTGAAGGGCATGTTGGCTGTCTGGCCATAGCGGGCGATACATGGCGCCGGACACTGCCCCCAGCTGTTTCTGAGGACGAGCTCCCTCTTGTATTGCGTTCTGGAGTTGGAGCCTGATCAACGTCTACCACCACACATCCAGGCAAGGAGGGAGGCAGGCAGGCATGCACGCCCGCCCCGAAGTAGTGACCAAAAATAACAATACAGGACTCAGGAGGACCTTTTGCGGCCCTAATTGAAATTAATTAACTTTAAATCCTTTAACGGGAATCCGTTATGGAGGGCAAGTCTGCCATTGTCACCGCAGGGAATGAAGGTTGGATTCCAGCCCGAAGTGGGAGCCTGCTGAGACCCATGCTGTAGCTGCCCTGACCGTGCTTTGCAGACCAGGCATCTGTGGTCAGATGGACCCTTGAGCCAGCGGAAGACAAACCAAGTCGAAAGCATTTGCCAAGAATGTTTTATGGAGGGCAAGTTTTTTTGCCCTTTTTTTACATTTTTTGAAAATGATAGATGGTTGTAGTTTTAAATTGTTTTAAAGTTTACATGGTTGTATTTTTAAATTGTTTACAAGTGTATCCATTCAAGTGCAAGTTATGCACTGACTGCCAGGTATAATGTGCAGTCACAGATGCAGTGAAATGTATGCAGTGACTGCAAACAGCCGTTTGTGTAGTGACGGCCGTGCTGGACTGGTGCGCACCGTGATGAGAGTGCAGGTGATGGTGGCTTTTAAGCCCATACGCTCGCCCGGCTGATGTAGCTGAATGACAGAACAGTGACTGTCCAGCTGATCAAATTTGGTCTGACCACAATGAAGCAACAACCTTATTATCTTTTGTGTGCCACCCCCACCCGAGACACTCAAATAGCCGGCGGTCATTGCTTCATTGTGATGCGCAAGCCCCTTCACCGCGGCAAGGTAATGATCACAAAGAGGGATGGGCACATGTACACGCACCAGAAAAATTAGTGTAGCGGCTGCTGCTAGCAGCGGCCTTAAAAATTCAGGAATCCGCCTAGAGTCCTGGACCCTGTTGGTAGTGGCGGAGAAGGCAGTCAAGCGGCCTGCAGGCAGAGATGCTGTGTGTGGGGACTGACTTAGTCTTCGGTCGTGCAGTAGCCCTCCATGATTCATTCCTCATTCATTTTGATAAAGGTCAGGTACTGAACACTGTCGTGACTTAGGCGACTTCTCTTCTCAGTAACTATGCCTCCAGCTGCACTGAAGGTCCTTTCTGACAGGACGCTTGCGGCAGGGCAAGAGAGAAGTTGTATGGCAAATTGGGACAGCTCTGGCCACAGGTCAAGCCTGCGCAACCAGTAGTCCAAGGGTTCATCGTCGCTTTTCGCAGAGTCTACATCCACACTCAAGGCCAGGTAGTCGGCTACCTGCCGGTCCAGGCGTTGGTGGAGGGTGGATCCGGAAGGACTATGGCGAGGAGTTGGACTAAAGAACGTCCGCATGTCTGACATCACCCTGAGATCGCTGGAGCATCCTGTTCTTGCCTGCGTGGACTTGGGAGGAGGAGGGTTACTGCCAGTGGTACCTTGATTGCGTTGTGCAGCCACATCACCCTTAAATGCATTGTAAAGTATCATCGACAGCTTGTTCTGCAAGTGCTGCATCCTTTCCGCCTTTTGTTGAGTTGGTAAGAGGTCCGCCACTTTGTGCCTGTACCGAGGGTCTAGTAGCGTGGCCACCCAGTACTGGTCATTCGTCTTGAGTTTTTTGATACGGGGGTCCCTCAACAGGCTGGACAACATGAAAGAGGACATCTGCACAAATCTGGATGCAGACGTACTCTCCATCTCCTCTTGCTCTTCCTCAGTGACGGGACGCAACTCCTCTTCCTCCCCCCAGCCACGAACAATACCACGGGAACGTGGAGCAGCAGAAGCCCCCTGTGATGGCTGCCGCAGTTGTTCTCCTTCCGCCGCCTCTTCCTCCTCCACAGAAACACCTTCCTCATCATCACCATCATCAGAGTCTGACTCCTCTCCTTCCCCACATGACTCCTCTTCTTCCTCTTCCTCCCCCCTCTGTGCTGCCGCCGATGTTGTGAAAACATCGGGTTCGTGTGTAAATGGCTCCCACGACTCCTGCTACCCTAACTCTTCTTGTTCACGCTCCTCCACAGCTGTGTCCACCACTCTACGCATGGCACGCTCCAGGAAGTAGGCGTAGGGGATCAAGTCGCTGATGGTGCCCTCATCGCGACTCACCAGTTTGGTCACCTCATCAAATGGCTCCATGACCCTGCATGCATTTCGCATCAGTGTCCAGTTGTTGGGCCACAACATCCGCATACTCCCAGATTGTGTCCTTGTACTGTAATGATGCAGGTACTGGGTGACAACTTTCTCCTGGTCTAGCAGGCTAGAGAACATCAGCAGGGTGGAATTCCAGCGAGTCGGGCTATCGCAAATCAGGCGTCTCACCGGCAAGTTGTTTCTACGCTGAATGTCCGCAAAGCGTGCCATGGCCTTGTAAGAGCGCCTGAAATGCCCACACAACTTCCTGGCCTGCTTCAGGACGTCCTCTAAGCCTGGGTACTTGGACACAAATCTTTGCACGACCAGATTAAGCACATGTGCCATGCAGGGTATGTGTGTCAGCTTTCCCAAATTCAACGCAGCTATGAGATTGCTGCCGTTGTCACACACCACGTTGCCGATCTCAAGCTTGTGCGGGGTCAGCCATTGCTCCACCTGTTTGTTAAGAGCAGCCAGGAGAGCTGCTCCAGTGTGACTCTCCGCTTTCAGGCAAGACATGTCTAACACTGCATGACACCATCGCACCTGGCATGCAGCATAGGCCCTGGGGTGCTGGGGCTGTGTAGCTGGAGAGGAGTTGGCGGCACCAGCCAAGGAGGAGGAGGAGGAGGAGGATGACGACAGTAAAGCGGTGATAGCAGGTGGAGAGGAGGTGGCTGGAGGCCTGCCTGCAAGCCGTGGAGGTGTGACAAGTCGGTCCTCTGCACAGCCACGTACTCCCTGCTTGCTGCCATCGGTCACCAGGTTGACCCAATGGGCTGTGTATGTAATGTAGTGGCCCTACCCGTGCTTGGCAGACCAGGCATCAG